>NW_012118999.1:593741-613840 GCF_000951035.1 Colobus angolensis palliatus | reverse complement strand
TATCTATCTATCTATCTATCTATCTAATCTATCTTGCCATTGCACTCCAGCCTGGGGGACAAGAGCGAGACTCTGTCTCAATAAATAAATAAATAAAATAAATAAATAAATAAATAAAGCAAAAGTCTTTTTGCTAAGCTTATTTAAATTTAAGTTGGAGGCATCTTGTCTTCACTCCTAAATGTTTGAATATACATCCCCTAAGAACAGGGGAATCGGAATTACTACAACATCATTATCACTCTCGAGAAATTTAACATCACATTTCCCCTGTTGCCTAATAATGCTCTTTTAAACTCTTTAGGCCCCTTCTCCATATCCCTCCTTTCAAGTTAAAGATCATGTAAAGCCTATAGTTGTTGTGTCTCTGGTGCTTTTAAATCAGGAAGAGTTTGCTGATGATTTTCATGACAGTTTACATTTTTGAAGAGTTTAGATCAGTTGGCTTTTGATTTGTGTGACTTTTCCCCTCATTATTTTATTCAGGCTAAATGTCTGCCTTTTCAAACTTTTCCTTGAGGGCAGTGTGAAATTTGTGTTTCCATCCCTAGTACTTAGTATAGTGCCTGGTGGTGCCTGATACATTCCGAAGTAAATGAACTGGATTACCATCAGATCTCTACGGATGTTGACAGATAATCCAGAGTATTATAGAATTCTAGGATTATTGTCACTTTAGTTGTCATCATGTCTACCTTTTCATCCTAAAGGAGTATCTCTATATATGTTGACAGATAAATTAATCTAGAGTATTATAGAATTCAACAATTATTGTCACTTTAGAAGTCATCACATCTACCTTTTCATCATAAAGGGGTATCTTTCTGGTCTTTTTAAATGGGAGTTGTTAAGGTATAAGGAAAGGGACTCGATAATTTGGGTATTGATTTAAAATCTTATGCATTTGGAATTGTATGTATCGGGTAAACTTTGCTAACATTCTTTATGGTATAGAAATATTGCTTGGCTCAGTAATGAAAATACTTGCATATGTGCTTCATGAAAATGGATTAACCTCATGTTTATTACTCTAAAATGAGAATAGTGGAATTATGGCTATGTTCTAACCCTACAGTATCATTAAATTAATATCCTAGGCTTTTGTATAACTATTTAAAGAATTACATGTCGTAGAGTTATGGCAACCTATTAGACTGCAGAGTAGCTCTTTTACCTTTCTAGTTTAGCATTTTGTTGTTGCTAAACAAACAAACAATGTTGCAGTATATAGTAGTATGCTGAAAACTTTTAAACAATTATTTCAACCTGTGAGTGTTTTTGAGGCATTGGAGATAATCTTTATGTGATCAAAAGATTTAGGATAAGTACTTAAGTGTTCTGCCTCAAGGAGGAATGACATTACTTATTGCTGCCAATAAGACTTAGTTTATTTGACTAAAAATTAAATTGGTCTGTTCTTTTTATATGATTCCTCACATAGAAAGGGCCACATCTGTTATTTAACTTGCAGAATCAGTTTTTTGCATTTTACTTGTTACTTGTATTTTCTTTCCTTTTAGTCTTGATGTCTAAGTGAAACTTCACTTCATTGTTGGTAACAAGGCTAGCTGAAAGGAGACAAGAGACTATCATAGTGCCAGAAATTACCTTGCCAAGTAAAAATTCTAGTTATTTTAATTCCTTATATTCGTCGTAAGTGGTGTATTTAACCCATTTTACTTTTAGAGAGCTGAGATAATATTAATCAACCTGTAGTGTTCAACCCTAATATGTATGCTTTTGTATAGCTCTATTCTGTTGAAAAGAAAATTAATAAAGCACACATGTTAGGTTGCATATTAGCATGCATATTAGGTTAATGTGACTGGATGTGAGAAATTCAAATTTTGTTCCTTTTTTGATTTGGTAATAGACTGCCTAAAAGAAAGGTTAGTACATTTAAGCAAATGTAACATTTTGAAATTATTAAAATTTAATAATACAATTTAAGCTATTACTATTTTACTTATATTTAAGCTCTAGTGTTTTCCCCTTTAAGGTTTTTATGTCATTTCAGTCTAATATTTAAGTTTATCATAATATGCTAGGTACAGTTTTCAGATTCATTAGCTGTTGTGCACTGTTTGGAAGGAGGCAGGAAACTTGTGGCATACTTTGTTATTCATCCTATCATCAAACTGTATTTCTTTAAAAGCACTTGCTTTTAGGATTTTGACTTTCAGGCTGTCATAGTTTCTGGATTTTTTTTTTTTTTGAGACGGAATCTCGCTCTGTCACACAGGCTGGAGTGCAGTGGTGCAGTCTTGGCTCACTGCAAGCCCCGCCTCCCAGGTTCACGCCATTCTCCTGCTTCAGCCTCCCCAGTAGCTGGGACTTACAGATGCCGACCACCATGCGCGGCTAATTTTTTGTATTTTTATTAGAGACAAGGTTTCACTGTGTTAGGATGGTCTTGATCTCCTGACCTTGTGATCCACCCACCTCAGCCTCCTAAAGTGCTGGGATTACAGGCGTGAGCCACCGCGCCCAACCAGTTTCTGATTTTTTATGTAGTTCTTATCAGTGTTTTTCATTTGTTAAGTTAGCATGGTTTAGGAATAAAAAGAAATGGCCCCTGTTCTTTGCTTCTCTGTTTATTGTTCTGGTTGTTATACTGGGGACTTAATCTAAATTTGTTAGTTCATCTGTAAGATTGTTAAACACATGAAATGGATCAGTCTAGGAAATACATAATTTTAAGGGACTTAATATTTGTATTTATCAACAAATTCAGTTTTTTCTTTTACAGTCTGTGATAAAACTGGAATGTTAATTTGTTCTGAGTCTTAATTTGCTCTTCTCTTTCTTTTCTGAAGTTGTGGTTTACTGTATGCTTTTAATTTAATTTAATTTAATTTTACTTTAAGTTCTGGGATACATGTGCTGAGCGTGCAGGTTACATAGACATACATGTGCCATGGTGGTTTGCTGCACCTGTCAACCTGTCATCTAGGTTTTAAGCTTCACATGCATTAGGTATTTGTCCTAATGCTATCCCTCTGCTTTTCCTTCACTCCCCATCAGGCCCCAGTGTGTGATGTTCCCCTCCCTGCGTCCATGTGTTCTCATTGTTCACCTCCCACTTAGGAGCAAGACGATGCAGTGTTTGATTTTCTGTTCCTGTGTTAGTTTGGTGAGGATGATGGTTTCCAGCTTTATCCATGTCCTGGCAAAGAACATGAACCCCTTCTTTTTTATGGCTGCATAGTATTCTGTGATGTATTATGTGCCACATTTTCTTTATCCAGTCTGTCATTGATGGGCATTTGAGTAGGTTCTAAGTTTTTGCTGTTGTAAATAGTGCTGCAATAAACATACATGTGCGTGTACACTTTTTAAAGTTATAAAAAGTTCTCTCAGGTGCTATCCCAGCCATTGCAAATAGCAACCAGTATTAGAGAAATGATCTGCTGTTGCATTCAAATGACTTTTCTTGTAGGGAAGACTGGGATGATGTGATTAAAACATTCTGTCAAAGTGGTGGATGGGGAAAGCTGGTGGGGAGGGGAGATAAAAGAAAAACGTGTAGCTATTAATTGTCTTATATGAACATACTGAATAAAATGCCAGGGATTACAAGGCAGAGAAACCAGAAAGAGTAGCTCAGATCTTTCTGTCTAATATGGCAATACTAGCAAGGTTAACCAAGGAATTTCTCTTTAGTTGAATTAAAAAGCCCAGGAAGAGTGAATTGAAAGTTTGTGGTCAAAGCAGAAAGCAGTTCTTTTAACTTGAGAAAATCTGATGATTGGGGACAAATTAGTGGAAAAGCCTTTTCACATTAAGCTAAAAGAAGTTAAATTAAGAGAATATTACAGATTGATGGGGAAGTTATGGTATTTTGCTCTTGTGTTTTAAATTTCTAAAATTGCCATTCTGCCTTGTAGTTGATGCTTGAACTCAGCTGCTTTAATAAATCACTTTATTTAAGATAATGAAAGAAAGAAAACCGTGTTTTACACTGTCCATGTTTAGACTGGTGATTTCTGGCCACTGCCAAGTGTTTTGATAAATGGAGACCGTTAACTAGAGTGTGCACTCCTTTGTGGCCTACCGTAGTATAGGCATTATTATTCATTGTGTTATATCTAGTCCAAATCATACATCTGTTATCCTCTGGAAACTATCATTTGAGTTTCCAATTTCCAGTTAGTTTTGACCAGAACTCGAGTGTTTTATTCTGTAGTATGGTAATCATTGCCTTTAGAGTACAGGAACAGTAACGGACTCGTGTTGACTTAAATTAAACGACTGGGACAGTGGGATGTTGACATCTGCATGTCACAGACCACGAGGGACTCACTTGCAGTTGAACAGTTTGGGTTTATTACTTCATAGTGAGCAAAAACTCATATTATTGGGATTCATGAGGGTTGCAGAAGGCGTAAAAAAAAAAAATACAGGATTTGGGCTTTTGTTTGGTGATATTGGGAAGGTTTCAGAAAATACTGGTTTTCCCTGGATGGGATGCTGCCAAGAAGTGGAGTAATTCTATGACTGGGTTTTTTTTTTTTTTTTTTTTACTAGGAGAAATAACTTTATTTGAATAGGACCTGAGACAGCATATTGGGTTAAGGAGGAGAGGTAATGTTCCAAAACGGCAGTCAAAGCTCATTGACCAAGCAGACTCTACTTCCCAGCAGCCTTGCAGTTAGTGCAACTAACGAAAGGCCTGCTGGGGAATGTATTTGCCACTAAATTCCCCAACTATGCCAACATTACAAAAAAGATAGAGGTTGTTCATCATAATTAAATTTCCGCAAACCTCCCCAATCACAAGTATTGTAAGCGGAAGTAAAAAATTACATTTTACAGATCTCAAACTTGTCTTCAACATTTAGTCCATCATCTTCAAAAATAGCTGCCCTGCCTAATTCATTAGCTATATGATCTATTCAAGCAGCAACAAGATGGCCAGGCCATGGCAATCCTCTTCCCATTTCCCCTAACAGCAGGGTGAGGCTCAGGTGGAGGTAGGGGGTGGGGAGCACAAGGGCTACTTTCCCCCAGTACAACATGGCATCTGAAGTTTGATGGGAGAGCAGAACTGGTGAGACTTGAGGGAAGGGTCCAGGGCCTGTATTCAGTCAGAATCACTGCTGGAAGAGGAGGAGGAAGAGGAGGAGGAATGCTTGCCACCTGGGGGGAAAGCTGGATTGCCCTGGGGTGCTCCTGGGGGAGGAGGACAGGGCCTGGGGGAAAGAGTGGGTTAATAGTTGGTGGGTGGGCAGGATTGGAACCTCCAGGGCACCTGATGTTGGGAGTATATGGATTTGGCCCTGGCTGCCCGGCTTTGGGGATTCCATATGTTTAGGTGTGTCCTCCAGCCTTTCCACCGCCACCTGGGCTTGATGCGTTCTTTGCAGTCTGCGATTGGGTGTCTTAATGTTTTCTATAGGGAAGTTGATTAGAGTACAACTAAAGCTGTAATCAGTGAACAATACATCAGTCACTATCTGGGAAAAGGTGCTGTATGGTATATTTTGGTTTGGACAATATCATGTTTTGTCTTTCTTCAGACATGATTATAAATTTGTTTTTGTCTTGATGTATCATGGTTACAGAATGGCTTGGTGTGATACTGATGTTCTGTGAAATAGTTTTATTCAGCAGGAGAACACTGAGGCCTCCATCTGAATGCCAGGGCTGGTTTGTATTAAGACCAAGGACTAGTGATAGTACCAGGCCAGCTCCTAGGCGTCAGGAGGGATTTTCTCTTTCTCGGAAGTTAAGAGAGAGAGTTCCTCTGTAACTAAGTAAGAGTGATTTGGAGAAGACAGTTGTGTTTTATGATATCTAATCTAGAGCCTCATTTTACATTTGAGCAGCGGTCTTTTTTTTTTTTTTTTAAAAAAAAGAGGCAGCATCTCACTCTGTTTGTTGCTCAGGCTGGAGTACAGTGGCATGATCATAGCTCACTGCATCCCGAACTCCTGGGCTCAAGGGAGCCTTCCCCCTCATCGTCCTGAGTAGCAGGGACTACAGGTATGCACCACCATGCTTGGCTATTTTTGATTTTTTTGTTGTTGTTGTAGAGATGGGTTTTTGCCATGTTGCCCAGGCTGGTCTTGAACTCTTTGGCCTCAAACAATACTCCCAATACCTTGGCCTCCCAAAGTAGTGGGAATGCAGATGTGAGCCACCATGCCTGGCCAGCAGAATTTTCTTACTAAAAAAGTATACGTCAAAGAAGCAGCATTATTTATTGAAGTCACGATAATTAGAAAAGAACAGATAGTTGGCACTGTTAGAGAATTAAGAAGTAAATTGTGATAAAATTCAGTCGTGTGTGTGTGCATGTGTATGTATGTATGCGTGAGTTGAGACAGAATCTCCAACGCCCAGGCTGGAGTACAGTGGTGCAGTCTCAGTGCATGCACTGCAGTCTCCACTTCCCAGGTTCAAGCGATTCTCGTGCCTCAGCCTCCTGAGTAGCTGAAATTACAGGTGCAGGCCACCACATCTGGCTTAATTTGTTTTGGTATTTTTAATTTGCATGGGTTTTCTCCATGTTGGCCAGGCTGGCCTCGAAATCCTGACCCCAAATGATCTGCCCACCTCAGCCTTCCAAAGTGCTGGTATTACATGCGTGAGCCACTGTGCCCTGTCCCTGTATACTTTATCTGAAAGGATAAAATGAGCCAACTTTGGAGAGTAGGTAACACAGTTGTTGAGGGTAGGCCTTGAGCCAGAGCTTGAGGAAGCCATGTGAATAACTAAGGTAAGGATGTATGAGAAGCTATTTTGTAAGGTGCGAGTGTCTACAGCATGTGTGAGGACTGTTCCCTGGGTAACTAAAACAGTGTGAGCAAGTTGGGAGTGCAATAGGAATAGAAACCAGGGAGGTGGCGATTTGGAGGAGCTGCTGATGAAGGGCCTTGGAGGCATTTGTATGCACTTTGACATTTACTGTCAGTAGAATAGAGTCGCTTGGAAAGTTTTGAATAGATAATTCAGAGCATGATGTGACTTGTGTGTAAGTTTAATCTGGCTATATATATAGACAGAGACTGTGAGCATATGGGTGACAAACAACCAGTTCAAATGCTGTTTCAGTCATCTGAGGTGATAGTGATGGACATAGTGAGATGAGGACAGCCCCTGGATATGCTTGAAGGTGGAATTGACAGCAGTTCATGATGGATGGGATGTGGGATGTGAGAGAAGAGTCAAGGATGCTGTCCGTGATTTTGGTTATGCCCTTGGAAGGACAGTTGCCATCAGCTGAGATGTGGAAATCTGTGGGAGTTGTAATTTTTAATAGAACAAATCAGGAGCTCAGTTTTTTTTGAGTTCTGGTTGTTTATAGGGGTCTGGAGTTTAGTCAAGAGAAAAACTGTGCTAGAGATAAATATTTGGGGGTTGTCACCATATGGATATTTAAAGCCTGAGATTAGATGCATTCGCCAAGGGCATGATTTGTCAATAAAAAGAAGGCTAAAGAATGAGCCCTGGTTGGACCCCAACATTTAACAGATCTGGCAGAAGAGAAGATACAAAAGCTACTGAGAAGGAATACTACTAATGTAGGGGGGAGAAGCTAGTCAAGTGGAAATGTTTGTTTTCCTTACTGCATTTTAGCTTCTCATGAGAAAGGACTATATCAGTGGTATATAGCATACTGTCTGATACTAACATTTGCTGAATAACTTTGAAGATAGGTAATTTCAGTTTGGGATAGGTCGAGTTTGAGGCATGTGAACAAAATCTAATGGGCATTTGAAAATTCTTAGCAGCCGCTAAGGAGGGAGGTGGGAACTGGAGATACAGATTTAGAACCTACAAATGTATATGGTAGGAATTGAAGTCAGACTAAACACATTGCTAGCAATTTTCAGAAGTAGAAAACCAGTGTTTCAAAAGTCTTTGCTTAGGGCAAAATTACTACTATGTATCTGAAAGCCAGTAATAATTTAGAATTTGTAATTTCACAGGCATTTGTGGAGTACTTTTTATAAACCATATGCTATGGAATAAAATACTTTAAAATATAAAAAGTATGAAGTATTCAGGGCCGGGCATGGTGGCTCATGCCTGTAATCCCAACACTTTGGGAGGCCGAGGCAGGCGGATCATGAGGTCAGGAGATTGAGACCATCCTGGCTAACATGGTGAAACCCTGTCTCTCTAAAAAAATACAAAAAATTAGCCGGGCATGGTGGCGGATGCCTGTAGTCCCAGCTTCTTGGGAGGCTGAGGCAGGAGGATGGTGTGAATGCAGGAGGCGGAGCTTGCAGTGAGCTGAGATTGTGCCACTGCACTCCAGCCTGGGCAACAGTGTGAGACTCCGTCTCAAATAAATGAATAAATAAATATGACGTATTCATTTGTATTTGTGGGAGATGATCCAAGTATTAATTTCCACTAAATAATATTAAACTAATAAATACATTTTTATAGGAATTAAACACAGTATTTATAATTTAAAACTTGAAATTATTCTCCATATGGTATCTTAGATCAGTAGAACGTATTATATAGTCTTAGGTCTTTTTCTCTTTAGATAGACTTTGTCATGTACTAAAAATACTATAACTCCTAGAAATAATATCTTTTACTTGGCTATTTCAAAATACTTTATAGATTTTAATAACAACCAATAAAGTTGAGATATTTAGCTAAATTTTAAAATGAATTTGAATGCCAGTGAGAACTTTATAGAATGTTTTCTTGCTCCACCCAAACATGGAATGTTTTACTTTTAAAAAAGTATTAAGAATTGTGCACCACAACCAAATCCATTCCATGTATTCAAGGTTGGATCATTACTTGAAAATCAGTGTAATGCACCACATCAGTAGACACATAATTAACTCAGCAGTTCCAGTCTTAGGTATTTACCCAAGAGAAATGCAAACATTTCCACAGAATGACTTTAAAAAAATACGGAAATTTTCAGTGCAACTTTTTCATAGTAATTCAAAACTCCCTCTGCTTCCTCTGTAACTCCACAACTCCACATTGGCCCCTGAGCACTACACGTACCATAGAATTCTAGCCCCACTACCACCGGGCACCGCTACATGCTCTCCTTAGGCTCTGCAGCAGCAGACACTGCCCTTTCATTTAAAAAATATTCAGTCAGTTCAGCAAAGGGATGCTCTTGTAATATATTAGGAGCATCATTTTAATGCATCCTCAATGGAGTGATCACTTAAAGACAATTGTTTGTCGAAGAACTAATAAAGATTTCACTCCTAAGGAAAAACGCAATAATGTTAAGTATTTTGTATGTAAATGAATGAGAGAAAAGAAGATGGTAGGTAAGTGAAATTCAGCAAGCATTTGTTGTACAAAGGTACAGTGTACTATATAGTAACATGTACTTAAAGTGGAGAATTGGGTCAATCGAAATAAAACCTAGCAGTAATACGAAGAATACACAACTAATACAAAGTAAACAATTGTAAAAATGCCATAAAATGCATAATTGAACTTTTTGGAGAGTTAAATTTCATTGAGTTTAGAGATCAGGATAGGCTTTCAGAAGATCCTACTGGTTTTGCTGGAAGGAAGAGCATTCTAAGTAAAAAAGAATGTCTTGTAGATCAGTATTAATTTGGAGGCTTGGAATAGGATTGCCAAGTTTGTTTCACCAGTAAGGACATTTCCCTGTCTCCCATCTCCAAAAAAAAATCTCCCACATTCCTATTTTATCATCTTTTTATTAAAAATGACTTTTTTCCCACTCAACAGGGGAAGAATGAATGATACAAAGCTACTAAATTTTAAAACTTAGATTAAGTGAAAAATAAATTACCAAAATCAGTGTAAGAAGTGGAAAACTGAGAAGACCAGGGAATGCAACATTAAATTGAATTAGTAGTCAAAAAAAGTACCAGTTAAAAATTCTATGTTTAGCATTTTGAGCAGCTGCCAAACTATTTTCCATAGTGGGTATATCAGTTTGCATTCTTACCAGCAATGTGTGTAGTTCCCAGTTTCTTGACATCCTCACAAACACTTGCTACTTTCACATATTACATTTATTTGTTAGGTCTCATGGGTCCTTAGTCTTCCTTTGGTTACTTCCTTAGTCTTCCTTTGTCTTTTTTTGACCTTGATAGTTTTGAAAGTTATTGGCCATTTATTTGACATAATTTACTTAATTTGGATTCGTTTGGTGTTTGCTTATGATTAAATTCAGGTTGTGTGTTTTTGGCAAGTATATGTCCAAAGTGATATATTGTTTCTCAGTACATCTCAGATTAGTTGCCACATTATGATGATGTTAACTGATGATGCCAACTTTCAAGCAATTTTGAAGGTTAAGGTGGTGCTTGTCAGATTTCTCTACTGTGAAGTGAATTTTCCCTTTTTAATTGCTAAGTGTTGTGTGGAAATAATCTTTTGAGTCTCTATTAATACCCTGTTTTTCATCATACTTTTACCCACTAGTTTTAGCATCCATTGATGAATTTTGACTGAAACAGTTACTACTGTGTCATTTCCTATTTGGTGGTTTTGTATCATTCATTTTTTGTCACCTGACATTCTATATATGATATTGTGGTAAACTTGTTTACTTAAAATCATGTAGTGACGAAGTCGAAAGGGTCTGAAATGGTTCTCTAATGACAATCCTGTTAACCATATCATGTTAATGGAGCAATGGATCTTACACAGAGTATATAAAATTCATTTTTGGAATGTCTTAAATGTTATTAATTAGCGTTCCTTTAGTTTAGATTAGAACAGTGCTTTTTAAAGTTGATCTGTGGACCAATGGTAGTCCACAAATTATTTATTACTTTATTTTGGCTGTGATAATGTCAGGGAATGAGTAAATGCTCAGAGTCTTTCACTGCAGTTTGATATTATTCCAGTTGTATAGTGTTTTGTAAGTGTATTGGTCCACAGCAGATTGGAAAATTTAAAAACCATGATCCTTTACCTCTTTTGGCTTGAAAAGCACTCGTCTAGGATACTCCAAAGCTGAAATGTCTAATAGATCTATTGAATATATCTATCATAGTATTAAGAAATCACTGCATTTTAAAGCAGTTAATCATATTTTTGGCATGACACGGGGTTATATGAAGGGAAAAGGTTGAGAAAAGGGGAATATAAATATAGTTAGGAAAAATAGGATAGTTGCAGGAAAGAGAAAGTGTTTCATTATCTTAGGCTGGACAGTGCTGCCTTCAGGCAATATATCCACTGGCATATCTGATGTAGATTGTCTTCCTCTTCGATATGCAGCTTTATTTTCAGCTTTGCTTATGTAAGTTTGGAACCAGCTCAATCAAGAGGCCAGCATTTAAAAAACAATTCTTGGCCTGTGGGGTGGCTCATGCCTATAATCCCAGCACTTGGGGAGATCGAGGTTTGTGGGTCACCTGAGGTCAGGAGCTCGAGACCGGTCCGACCAACGTGGTGAAACTCCGTCTCTACTAAAATGCAAAAATTAGCTGGGCATGGTGGCGGGTGCCTGTAATCTCAGCTGTTCAGGAGACTGAAGCAGGAGAATTGCTTGAACCCAGGAGGCAGAAGTTGCACTGAGCCTAGTTTGCCCCACTGCACTCCAGCCTGGGCAACAGATCAAGACTCCCTCTTAAAAACAAATAAAAATAATAAAAAACAGTCCTTTTTTTTTAAAGTGAGAGAAACAGAAAGAATGTTAAATGTTCTACAGTTTAGGTCCTTACCATCACATGGAGAAGGCACTAATTTTCAGAAGAAGGAAAGAAAGGTAAAAATCAATTTTTTAGCAGTATGTAATTAGCAGTTATAAAGAGGCAAATAAAACGAGGAGGAAAGATAAAGAAATTGTTGTGGAGGTCATTGTTTAGTTCACATTGATGTTGTCAGTTCATCTACTTCCTTGTTAATTGGTATATTACTTTAGAATCTGGAAGGTATGTATTATTGTTAGTGTTATTTTTGGCCTTTGTAATGTTTTAATTTGATCTTTGTTTGTTTTCTAGGCATACAGGAGTTTCCAGAAAATATAAAAAATTGTAAAGTTTTGACAGTTGTGGAGGCCAGTGTAAACCCTATTTCCAAGTAAGTTCTTAGGTGAATTATAAATTACTTTTGTGAATAAAACAATTATGAAACAGTAGATATTATTGTACATATTTTAACAAAAATTTTTTATCAATCTTAAGTCTATACAAAGTTTCAATTTTAGAGTTAAAAAGGAATCTCTTAAACAATCTCTCTAACCCCATATACTACTAATGTAAAATTGTGATCCCAAAGAGATAGTGAGAGTGATTTGCTCCAAGTCTCACAGATAACGTCAGAAATGAGAGTAGAATCCACATTCCCTCACTCTGTGTTATTTACACCCTAGAAGAGTGTCTGCCTTCAAATCAGGTGTGTGGTACCTTCAAACTTTTGAAAACAGTAAAGGAAACTAAAAGTTTCTTCACAGTTTTAATAGAAGGCAAAACAACAGGAAACATAAACAAAACAATAACAACAACAACAAAAATATATGATTGGTTGCAGTGTATCAGAGATTGTGAATGTCCACTTATGACAGTGATGACTGTAAAC
This sequence comes from Colobus angolensis palliatus, assembly GCF_000951035.1. Classification (NCBI taxonomy): domain Eukaryota; kingdom Metazoa; phylum Chordata; class Mammalia; order Primates; family Cercopithecidae; genus Colobus; species Colobus angolensis. The sequence goes on along the minus strand of NW_012118999.1, from coordinate 601,336 downwards.
AGAAAGTTTTCCTGGCACCAAGGCTGTTAAATTTTGCAAAAATGGAATGGTGAAGCAAAAGATGACTAGAAAGAAGCATAGCAATCCAGAACTAACATGTAAAGATTATGCATAGTCTCTTCATTTGAAAATATTGCTCTAGCATCAAATTCTAGATCTTTACTTGTTTCATAATCAACAAAAAATAGAAGTAAAGCTAACACATGTAGATTGTTACATGGCCCTAACATCATTTAGCTTTAAATGTTATTTCTTTTCATTTGCTTATTATAAAACCGTATAATCTTAAAATTGTTTAGGAGCCAAATATTGAAATTGAAAGTAATCTCAACCAGTGGTTCTCAGCTGGGGGCTATCATGCCCCAGGAGACTTTGGCAGTTTCTGGACACATTTTTGGTTTTCATAGTGGGGTATGTGTGTGCATGCATGCACACTGTTGGGATCTAGTTTGTAGAGATCAGTGTTGTAGCTAAACATCCTACAGTGCACAGGACAGCCTAGGTACAACAAAGAGTTATTCAGCCCAAAATTTCTCTGCCAAGGTTTAGAAATTCTTATCTAGTCCTTTTGATTGAGAGTAGATAAGACAGATTTCAAGAGTGTCTGCTGATTTCAGAGTTATACCCTAAATACATTTTTATGTATTGTGGCGCATTCATAGATGAGTGTTTTGTTCAGATTTTACGTTATTAAAACAAATATTGCCTCATTTTTTGTTTACAATGTGATGAAGATACATTGAAACAAGTAGGTTATTATAAAAGGCAAATCTTTGAAGGGGCTCTTATAAAAGTAAAGAAGTGACTGTTTTCTGTCTGTTGGAAAAATATCTTATGAGAGTCTTAGATTTAAGTAAAAGACTGAATTTCTTACATGAGCTTAATTTAAATTCTGGTATTTTATGTAGGCTCCCTGATGGATTTTCTCAGCTGTTAAACCTAACCCAGTTGTATCTGAATGATGCTTTTCTTGAGTTCTTGCCAGCTAATTTTGGCAGGTAAATTATGGTTTCTTCTAAAACCTTTTATTATTAGCTCTTATAAAGTTTACAAAACTATAAGCTGCTTTGGTAGTACTACTAATTACAGTTTCATAGACTCTTTTTAAATTATTCCCAAGCATTGTGACTTTTATAGTCTCTTTGGTGGCTTTGAATTAATTTTTCCTAGTAAACAATAATCAGTGAGAGTTTGAAGGAAAAAGAAAATGTTTTTTTTAGATGGCCAAAACAACGTTTCAATGGGGGTAATTTCTGTATGCTTGAGATACTGAATGCTGTATTCTTAGCATTCTAAAATGATCTAATAATGGATTTATCTGTCTTCCTTGCTGTAATCAAAATTCTTGAGAAAAGGGAATCTGTTTCTCGGGGTGACCTCATCATCTCCCTGCCACCTTCAAATCTCTGAGTAATTTTTTAAACAGATGAATGAATAATAGATACGAAGTTATTACTGAGTTTAACTACTAGAGAAAATGCTAGTCAACTAAATGTTAATTTTGTAGCCATCTTTTATGTAAAAATCATTGATGTTCTTGTCAGATTCCTCTTCTGTATCTGGCATTTGCATCACTTAGTCTATTCATTTTCTCTCTAGTTATTAGTGGAATGTACATCCATGAAGTGCCAGAGGATTTCTCCTCCTTGTTTTGTTTCTTTATTTCTTCTCAGAGCAGCACTTTAGAGTTGCATTATTGTTTTTGAATCTACCAAGAGTTAACAATTTTTGTGAGCATTTTTGGTAAAAGGTATGAAATTCCGGAGGATTGATTCTTGGGGATAATCACTTTGTCACTTTGAAAATGTGTAGAAGTGCTAACCCTTTTCCTCTGACCATAATTTTGAGGAGGAAAAATAGTCTTTTCTTCCTTTGTATTTTATGTTGTATTCTGTAATTTCTAATATATTACTTTGCATATAGTAATTACACAATTATATTGCTTCCTTTAAAACATTAGAATATAACATTAATTTATTAAATTCATTGTCTTTGTCCTAGATACGTGATTTGTTTTTTGTATTGCAGATTAACTAAACTCCAAATATTAGAGCTTAGAGAAAACCAGTTAAAAATGTTGCCTAAGTAAGTAAAGGTGCTGTTCTTTAAAAAACTTAATTTATAATTTTTAATGATTAAGTCTTTCAAAATGTAAATTTTTATTACCTAAAATGTGGTGCAAATTATTTGTAAATCTTGACTGTGTGGTCATCATATTTTAATTAGTGGTGTTAAAATATTGAAATGTATGTGTCTGTTGTTGGTGTTTAACGTGGTACCGTGTTGGTAATGATTTATAGCTGTCTGAAATGCAGTCTTGTGTGTGACGTAAAAGTCAAAATAATAAGTATGTAAAGCCCACCTCAATACTGAGTAGAAATCCCAGGTTTGTCTACTAAAGTTCATACACATATTGCTCATTAGAAAGATCCATAGGATCTTCATGTGAAGCCTGGTAACGGTAGAACTTGATTGTCTGGCTTTCTAGTGTGTTGTAAATTAGAAATGGGATGATTGGTTCCCTAATGGTAAGCTAATAACAAGAGACGACAATCCAGGAGCAAATAAAAAAGTTTAATTATAAAAGAAACAGGTCTACAAACTCAAAATGCACTGTAGTCTGTGGCCATTCGTTGACCAAATATCTTGAAACGCTATGAATGCATTGCTATAGTGTTAGATTTTAAGGGTTGGCAAGCTACAGTCTGTGATTAAATCTAGTCCACTGTCAGTTTTTGTAAACAGAAGTTTCATTGGAACACAACCACATGCATTCATGTACGTATTGTCTGTGACTGCTTTTGCTTTACAGTGATAAAGTAGTTGTCACTACTGTATGCATCTGTTGTTGGTGTTAGAGTGGTTGTCACTGCCCTATCACTGTAGGCCCTAAACTTTTTTAGGTGTACAGGACCTAAAATATTTACTCTCTGGCCCTTTACGGAAAAAATTTGTCAACTCATGTTGAAATTGCATCATCAAGATTTGCCCACCCAGCCTGGGCAACAAAGCAAGACCCCCATCTCTACAGAAAATTTAAAAATTAGCCGGGCACAGTAGCATGTTAACTATAGTCCCAGCTACTCTGGAGGCTGAGGAGTGAGGATCACTTGAGTCCAGGAATTTGCACTTGTAGTGTGCAACGATTGCACCGCTGCATTCCAGCATAAGAACAGAGTGAGACCCTATCTCAAAACAAACAACAAACTTCTCACCTCTTGAGAAGGAAAACATCTCCAGTTACCCCAGGAGTTGTTCTGTTTACTCAGCTTCTATGACATATGTATATCTGTTACAGTATTTGCTGGATAATGTTAACATATTTATATCTGTTAACAGTATTTGCTCGATCTGTTTTTATTATATGTCACTCTCTTCTTCCCTGACCAGCATATAACATGCATGTATGTGCATGTGTGTCTTTCCCTTGGTTTCCCCCCATGATTATCTGTGAGGACAGAGACTGTGTCTTATTTTTTATTCCGAAAGACAATGTTTTGAGTAATTGTTTTATGCAGGGATGAATGTTTATAGTGATGACTGTGAGTATAAGTTAAAGTCAAATTATAATCCATATTAAAATTCAAAAAGATACGTATATATTACAGATTTGACACTCTCATTGATAATTCCTTAGCTAAAAACGTGACTGATTTCTAAGAGATTTGAATAGCAAGATGTAAATTATCTACTGAAATAGCTAAGCCTGCAATTACTATGTGATATCATAGGCAATTAACTGATTTTAACACCTTTTAGAGATTCAAATTAGACTCTCAGTGAATTTGCAAATATTCTCTTCTCCTTTTAAGATATGATTGTAGCCTTTTAAATACATTTTTACTGAGGTAAACTATGTGTAAAATTTACTATCTTTACCATTTTTATGTGTACAGTTCAGTGGTAATAAATACATTTATATTCTTTCCCCTTCATTCCTTCCTCCCCACTGCGCTCCTCAGCCTCTGGTAATCACCATTCTACTCTTATCTTCAAGAGATCTGTTTTTCATTTTTTGTTTTGTTTTTTTGAGACAGAGTCAGTCTCTGTCACCCAGGCTTCAGTGCAGTGGTATGATCTCAGTTCAGTGCACCCTCTGCCTGCCGAGTTAAAGTGATTCCTGTTCCTCAGCCTCCAGAGTGGCTGGGACTACAAGCATGTACCACCACGTCTGGCTAATTTTTTGTATTTTTAGTAGAGACGGGGTTTTGCTGTGTTGGTCAGACTGGTCTCAAACTCCCGGCCTCAAATGACCTGCCCTCTTCGGCTTCCCAAAGTGCTGGGATTACAGGCGTGAGCCCGCACACCTGGCCTGGGATCTACTTTTTTTAGCTCGCACATATGAGTGAGTACATGCTTGGCTTATTTCACTTAACGTAATGGCCTCCTGATCAACCCATGTCACTGCAGGCAGCCTCTTTTATGGCTGAATAATATTCCATCTTGTACATGTACCATATTTTCTTTATCCATTCATCTGTTGATGGTTACTTAAATTGATTCCATATTTTGGCTATTGCGAATAGTGCTGCCATAGGCATAGCAGTTCAGATAACCCTTCAGTATACTGATTTCGTTTCTTTTGTATATATATACCCAATAGTGGAATTGCTGGATTATGGGATAGTTCCATTTAAAATTTTTTTTTTAGGAACTTCTATACTGTTCTCCATAGTGGCTATATTAATTTATATTCCCACCAACAGTGTTCAGAGATTCCTCTTTGTCCACATCCCTGCTAGTGTCTGTTATTGCCTATCGTTTTAATGTAAGCCATTTTAAGTAGGGCAAGATGAGATCTCATTGTAGTTTTCTCTCATTAGTGACAATAATTTTTTCATATATCTGTTTGTCATTTGTATGTCTTCTTTTAAGAAATGTCTATTCAGATCTTTGGTGTATTTTACAGTAGAATTTTTTTTTTGCTATTGATTTGTTGAAGCTTCTTATGTATTCTAATTATTAATTCCTGTCAGATGGATACTTTGCAAATATTTCTCCCATTCTGTGGTTTGTTCATTTTGTTGATAGTTTCCTTTGCTGTGCGGTTTTTTAGCTTGCTGTAATCCCATTTGTCTATTTTTGTTGCTTTCATTGCCTGTGCTTTTGAGGTCTTACACAAAAAAATATTTGCCCAAACCAGTATCCTTGATACTGATACTGGGAATTAACATTCTCCAATGTTTTCTTCTGGTAGTTTCATAGTTTCAGGTCTCAGATTTAAGTCTTTGATCCATTGTGAGTTAATTTGTGTGTATGGTGAGAGATAGAGGTCTAGTTTCATTTTTCTGCATATAGTTATCCAGTTTCCCAGCATCAGTTATTGAAGAAACGGTCTTTTCCCCATTTTATCTTCTTGGCACGTTTTCCTAGGATGAGTTGGCTGTAAATGCATGGATTTATATCTCAGTTCTCAATTCCTTTCCGTTGGTCTGTGTGTCTATGTACTATGCTGTTTTGATTACCATGGCTTTGTAGTACATTTTGAAGTCTGATAGTGTGATACCTTCAACTTTGTTCTTTTTGCTCAACGTCACTGTGATTATTTGGAGTCTTTTGTTGTGGTTCTGTATACGTTTTAGGATTTTAAAAATATTTCTGTTAAGAATGTCAGTGTTTTGATGGGGATGACATTGAATCTGTACATTGCTTTGGGTAGTATTGTCATTTTAACTTCCTAATCCATGAGCATGGAGTATCTTTCCATTTTTTTGTGTCCTCTTTAATTTCTTACATCAGAGTTTTATAGTTTTTCTTGTATAGATCTTTCATGTCTTTAGACTGATTAGGTATTATGTGTGTGTGTGTATATATACACACACATATATATAACTATATACACATACATACACACACACACACACACACACACACATATATATATATATATTTTTTGAGATGGAGTCTTGCTCTGTCGCCCAGGCTGGAGTGCAGTGGCATAATCTCGGCTGACCGCAAGCTCCATCTCCCGAATTCACGCCATTCTCCTGCCTCAGTCTCCTGAGTAGTGGGGGCTACAGGCGCCCACCACCACACTTGGCTAATTTTTGTGTTTTTAGTAGAGACAGGGTTTCACCATGTTAGCCAGGATGGTGTCTATCTCCTGACCTTGTGATGCGCCCGCCTAGGCCTCCCAAAGTGCTGGGATTACAGGCATGAGGCACTGCACCTGGCCGATATTTTATATTTTTTGTAACTACTATAAATGGGAATGCTTTCTTGATTTTTCAGATTGTTTGCTATTGGCGTATGTAAATCCTCCTGATTTTCACATGTTGATTTTGTATCCTTCAACTTAATTTGTCTTATCAGTTCTAACAGTTTTTTGATGGAGTCATTAGATTTTTCTAGGTATAAGATCATGTTGTCTGTGAACAAGGCTAATTTTGACTTCTTATTTTCCAATTTGGATGCTCTTTCTTTCTCTTTCCTAATTGTTTTTGCGTGATTATAACTTTTGAGACCTCACAAACAAGAGGATATAGTTGTAAATATTACAAAGTAATGTGCATTTAGGTTATATGACTATATCAAAGATTAGAGCAATGGAAAGAGCTGTTGTTTTAGATATATAGTTAAGTGAAATTTAATGCTACCTAAGAATATTGGAGAGAACAGTACCAAGAACACAAAAAGATGTTTTACTTTTCCTTTGAGGAGAGGAGAAAGTAAAATGAGTTCAATACAAATGAGTTTTAGAAACAGATGGGAGAAAATCTGAGGGATATTGTTTATGTTTTCTCCTTGAGACAGGTGGCTAGATCTTAATCGAGGATGCAGTTTTACTTCTGAGATTTCTAAAGTGTTTGAGTATAGCCACAGTTGTCATTATTAACTACAGAGAGTTGAGGTTGAGACACTTTTTGACATGACAGTATATTTTCTATTACGTATCTGTATCACTCACATTTTCCTAAAATTGTTTTAAAATTTAACTTTTCCAGGCCATCATCTGTAATTGAATTTTTCCAATGCACTGCTTTTCATTTTTGTACCCTATTCTAAAACTGCTATGCCATTGACATTATGTGCTCAATAGTTGCATGTGAATTTTCTGTTATCTTGTCATTATAACAATACTGAAGCAAGAAATGTAAGATTATGTTTTGTTCTTTCAGTCTTCTCTTTCTCCTCACAATCCTCTTTACTTTTTGCAAATCTCCACCTGGTATAGTTATTTGAACATAGGAAATTACTATCATAGCATGAGACTTTATACATCTGGAGAAAGATCCTGGAAACAACCTTTCGCTTGTTATGAAGGAAGCTAGAACTTACAGGTTTTCTGGGGAAAGATATGAGTAAGGAAGTAGAATTATAGTACCTGGGAATAGGCACTTAGTAAATCTAAGTGAAAGCAGTTTTATAAAAATTGGCATTATGAGATGAATTGAAGGGTTGATGACAGAATGGCATATTTAAAATGTAAAGGGAAAATTCACTTCTGATGTAGACCAATACCAATGACAGTTTCATTACAATGATGGTGTTTGTTCTTATATATATTTTTTTCTTTTTCTTTTTTTTATTTTTATTTTTATTATACTTTAAGTTCTAGGGTACATGTGCATAACGTGCAGGTTTGTTACATATGT
>NW_012118999.1:568084-593691 GCF_000951035.1 Colobus angolensis palliatus | reverse complement strand
ACCGTGTTAGCCAGGATGGTCTCGATCTCCTGACCTCGTGATCCACCCGCCTCGGCCTCCCAAAGTGCTGGGATTACAGGCGTGAGCCACCGTGCCTGGCCCACAACCTATATATTTTTAAAGAATCTTATCCTATCCTAAGAATAGGTTTATAGTTTCACATTAGATACTAGATTCTTATACTAAGAATCTAAAGAATGCTATTGTTTTCTTTATCTGTGGTTTCAGTGAATGGAACTCAGAGGTTCTTAGTTGTTCAATTTGGAAAACTCTCGTGGAGCCTAACTCCCCGTGGTGTTTTGCTCTGACCACCTGCCTCTAATTCAGCCATGCCACACCTGTCTGCTAAATCTCTTTTCTCCTGTAGCACCTCTATTGCGTTAGTTTAGGCTCGACTCATTTCTTTACTCAACATATGCAATTTTCTTTTTTTATTTCCATAGGTTTTGGGAGAACAGGTAGTATTTGGTTACATGAGTAAGTTCTTTAATGGTGATTTGTGAGATTTTGGTGCACCCATCACCCGAGCAGTATACACTGAACCCAATTTGTAGTCTTTTAGCCCTCACCCCCCTCCCACTCTTTCCCTCCAGTCCTCAAAGTCCATTGTATCATTCTTATGCCTTTGCATCCTCATAGCTTAGCTCCCACTTATGAGTGAGAACATACAATGTTTGGTTTTCCATTCCTGAGTTACTTCACTTAGAATAGTAGTCTCCAGTTCCATTCAGGTTGCTGTAAATGCCATTAATTTGTTCCTTCCTATGGCTGAGTAGTATTCCATCATATATACCACAATTTCTTTATCCACTCATGATCAATGGACATTTGGGTTGGTTCCATACTTTTGCAATTGTGAATTGTGCTGCTATAAACACACATGTCCAGATATCTTTTTCGTACTATGACTTCTTTTCCTCTGGGTAGATACCCAGTAGTGGGATTGCTGGATTTCAAATGGTGGTTCTACCTTTGGTTCTTTAAGGAATCGCCACACTGTTTTCCATAGTGGTTCAGCACATGCAATTAATTCTTAATCAAGCATCAGTCCTGCAGTCTTTTCCACTCCTTCCCATTCCCATCTCAAAGCTCTATTTTGAGAATCACAGTCTCATCAGATTACTGCCTTGTTGGAAAGTCTTGGAAGGTTTCCCTCAGTTACACCTGTGCCTTTATGCTTGATAACTTCTGTACTCTTGTTTCTGAACAAGTCTCTCTCTAGTCCTGCAGGCAACGTGTTGTGATCTCAGACTCCATGTCTTTTTTTTTTTTTTTTTTTTGAGACGGAGTCTCGCTCTGTCGCCCAGGCTGGAGTGCTGTGGCCGGATCTCAGCTCACTGCAAGCTCCCTTGTTCTTATATTTTTTAACTAAAAAAGCTGGAGAAATGTTGCAACTGAGTTTTATTTTACTTACTACTAATTTTTGTTAAAATTCCAGAAAAGATAGGAATAGTTTGTTTTTTGTGCCATAATTTGAAGTGCCTGTGGATTTTAAATGATACTCATTTTCAAAGTATTAACATTAATGTAATATACTGATATTGTGATTATAACTATATTTTGCTCTCATTTTGTCATATCCTACAAAATCCTTAATACAGAATTTCTTATCTGGGTAACTGGTAGCATCTCTATATTAAATAATAGGGGTTATACAAAAATAGCAACTTAAGAGCATAAATATTTGTTTGAATTAGTTTCAAAAGGTACCTTTGTAAAAGGCAAGATAAAAGATAAAAGTGCAACATAGTTTATTTAATTACAAAACTGGTTTGTACATCTTTTAAGTTCCTGTAGTTTCAGTGAAGTGTTGATGTTAAGTTGGAAGTTAAGAATGGTATATTATTGCTTTTATTTAAATAAATGTCAACTACTAATTTGTGATTCATATAATATAGACTTTATTTTGAATTGTATTAGATTTAATTTGAACATGTGGGGAGTAATAATACATGTACTGTTAGCATTTTGAATATTAATTTTCAGAGTTACAGTTATCTTAAAGTCTTACAAATATATGAGCAGTTTTGAAAAAGAATTTTTGTAATTATGGTAGTAATTACTAGGCATCTGCCAAAATTTATTAGCTGACTTGTACTATATGAAAATTTATTATGTGAAAAAATGGAAACTCATTATTCATATTCTGGCTTGTGGGTTTAAATTTGTTGCAGTTGCTTCTTAAAAATAGAAATGAAAAGACCAATGAGAAGACAAAGTAAGATAATAACTGATCATTTATTTTATCTAGAAATCTGACTTTTAAAATTTTTTAGAAAATTAATATTTTTATTTTGTCAACATGGAAAGCCCATAAATAATTACATATTCCATAAGAATGTTTTAGACTATGTTTTGAAAGCTTCCATGTAATTGATATTTTTGTAGTTAATTTTTCATTACTGCATTATGAACAGAACCATGAATAGACTGACCCAGCTGGAAAGACTGGATTTGGGAAGTAACGAATTCACGGAAGTGGTAAGTTCTCATCAGTCTCACTTTCTCTAAGTTCTTATATTTGATGAAGAACAAAATGTGAAAATTAATGTATTTCTTTTAAAAATTGGATAAAGGTTTCCCTTTTTTTTTTTTTGGTTATAAGATATGAAAGTTCTTAGCCAGAACTTTCCAGACAGATAGAAAAATTAACCAGACAGATGAACTTCTGACCACAAGTGAGCATAAAATGTAAAAGCAGTGAGAAGTCCATGGAAGAGATACCTAAACAATTTTTAGCATAGGAAGCAGAAAATTTGAGTGATTATAAGTGAGAAACATCAGTCTGGAATGCAGCAGGTAAAAGTAGTTCTGAATCAGAGATAGCTCCATGGGGTATTGCTTGTGAATTTATTCAGTAATAAGATACTTCTCTATGTTACTTAATAGCTAAGGGGAAAATCATTGAGTGAAACAACTGTTATTTTTGAAGTAATAATGAGAACCTTTTTGTTTGTGCTTTGTATGCCAAGTGCACTATGATGCTGAAATCAAAAGGAAAGGAGTAGTGTTTAAGTAGCTTTTGTCTCTAGTGAATTTTCCAGAAGAACTCAGAAAATAAGCTAGATTTTTTTTTTTTTTGAATAGGAACATATCCAGCTGAGTATCATTATTAAGTTAAGCTTTTAAGTTAGTTTACAAGTTTGTTGTTTAAAATTGTGGTAGCTCACAAACAATGGTTTTAAGCATAGGAATTTCTTAAAACTGTTTGCTATAGTATTGCCCTGTGGGTATTGTATTAATATTATAAATTTCAGCTGAGGTTTGAGGAGGAACATGGTAGTTTGGAGTACCTTGTTCTCTAAAATACATGCTGTGCTTCCCAAATTATTTATCTATTATGTCCTTTCTCAATATTTGTTCTGTATGAATTAATCTGTTTCAATATTAACTATTTCAAAAATCTCATTTGTTCAGTTTAAGAATCCAACAAACTTTCAAAATCATCATTAGTTTTTGTACCATTTTGGTCTCCTAACATTATACACTTTTTAAAACTTACAGTAGAATTATTATAAGAATGTACAAAAGGAAATTTCTTTTAATCCAAGTTACATCTGGGAGTCTTATCTATATTTATAGGTTAACAGTAAATCTAGTTGACATGCCTTTTATGTATGACTGTTAACTATGGTTACTAGATATGATGGTACTCTGTGCCGTCACAAGATCGTTGATTGCACGTGGCTTTGTGAGGTGTTAGAAATAACTTTGAAGAGGGCAGCCTTGAAGGGACAATGCCCAGGAGCAAATTTTGCATGGATATGAAGGTCTGCCACAACACTTGGATTAATTTTGATGTCCTCAACACCATATTATAAAGAATTTTCCTCCATGTAATTAAAAGTTTTTACTAGAGGTTTAAATTACAGTATATTTGTATCATGTGGTTGTGACTTTGTCTATGTACCTTTCCCTGATTGTGGACATTTAGGATGCATGTTGTCTTTTATCTTCCTCTTAATGAATGTCACCAGGGAACATTTGTAATTTTTCTATTTTCTAAAAGGCTGTATCTTCTTACTGATAATGAATGAGTGCATGTTGTTATTTTATACTTCTAAGCAGTGAGTCCTATTTTTTTATTTCTTTACTAATTATATAAAAACTTGACCCTATTGTGTAATCCAAAGCTTAAATGCGTTTTTTGTAATCTACTTCTATGGAATGTCTCTTCGATTTCTCCATTAATAATTTTACTATAGTAAGTATAATGCAGTAGAAAGGCTCACATCCTGGCTCTTCTTTTTTATTTTTCCTTCTCCTGGCTTCTTTTATTTAATGATTTGAAACTAAAGGTTATTAGAAATTCCCAGGGTTTCTTTTGCCAGATAAAGACATTCACATAAATTAATTGAATTACTGCTATCCCCTACCCTAATCCCAACAGCCTGAAGTACTTGAGCAACTAAGTGGATTGAAAGAGTTTTGGATGGATGCTAATAGACTGACTTTTATTCCAGGGGTATGTATATGAAAATTTAAATGGCATCACTTATTTCTGGCTCTCCTTTGCAGTTTTGTGAATTATATCTTTTATAATTACTTTTAATTAATAAAAAGAAATTGGATTATTCTTTATGAAACACAAGCAAATTACATTTTTTTCCATGAGCACATTCTTGATTGTAATCTAAGAATTCTCATAATAAACGTTTGTAAGTCTCTTTTTGATACTGTTGAGTGTGTTCTTTCCAATGGTATCACTTGAACTTATGTCCCAATTTGCTTTACCCAAGAAATTGGTAAACTAGGATATTTTCCTGAACTTTCTGTTTTAACAACTGACAGATTGTTTACTCCCATGAAAAAACCACAAGAATCCCCATATATGCTATCTCCTTAGGAGGTAATGGACAACTGAATTCCCAAATAATATGTCCTTTGTCACTTCTGCTATGCTACGATTAGTAGAACATGTTAGCTTTATTGCTGAATACATTTTGAATGGCATTTTAAAAACTACCTGAGAGTCTTCTTTCTTGTATTAACATTTAATTTTGAATTAAAACTTGGTGTCCAGTTCATTGCCTAAACTTTTTACAAATTACTAATGTTAGTAGAGTCATTAGATTTTCTTTTTTTACTTATAGTTTATTGGTAGTTTGAAACAGCTCACATATTTGGATGTTTCTAAAAATAATATTGAAATGGTTGAAGAAGGAATTTCAGCATGTGAAAACCTTCAAGACCTCCTATTATCAAGCAATTCACTTCAGCAGCTTCCTGAGACTATTGGTTTGTATTGCTTTCAAATTCATGCAATTTTTATTAAAATAAATTCAAGGCTTCCACATAATCTCAAATTTCACTTGTTATGAGGTAGTTATACTGCATTAGCACAGGAACAGATTTTATTTGAATTTTTCCTATTATGCTCAGTCGTACAGTTTGCTCCTTTGTTGACATTACTGTTTTTTATTTACTCTAAGGAAATCTCATTTTTATTTCTAATATATTTAAATTCTTTGAAATAAGTTAATTTATACTAATTTGGCTTAACTGTTAGCTTTTATTGTCATAGCTTCTATTTTGGTAACTTTTTTCATTCCTGTTTCATTATAGACACTCAGACAAGAAAACAGATCAGTTGAACAGATCATGAGAGATCTATAATTGAGTCTGTGTCGTTGATTGTTCAATGATATGTTAATGGAATTGAGTTATTTTGATGAAAGGACCCAAAACTTCAATCTTGACATCTTTTTGATATTTTAATATAAAAACCAAAAATATTTTTGTATCTTTCTCAGTTAAATCACATGGTGGTTTTAGCTAAAACTACATTTTTGTAAGTTCGCTTCGATTCTACTGTTATTTAGTCACCACTTCTTAAACTTAAAAAATGTTTTACTGTTTTAGTAATAGGATATATGGAATAGTTTATTATACACCTGTTATGAACTACCTTCATACTACCGTTTCTTTAGTCTGTTAATTCAACAAGTTTGTATTGTCTGTTTTTTCTGTGCCATGACATTGTTTTTAGAAGCAGAGCTACAACAGTGAACAAGGAAGAGAAAAAGTTCCTACTATCAGTAAAGCTTATATTTTAGTGGGAGTTAATAAACAGATATACACTGTGTTAAATAGTGATGTGGATGAAGATTGAAAGTACAGGATAAGGGAATAGAATGTTGGGATTGGGAGTGGTATCTCTTTTAGATAAGTTTATTAGGAAAGTTGTTTCTAATTCTTGACAGATATAATATGTCTCACATTGACTGTTGGTGGATTTGCTTCTTTTTTAAGCTGAAAAATTATATGTTGTTTCTTCCCTCATTAGGTTCGTTGAAGAATATAACAACTCTTAAAATAGATGAAAACCAGTTAATGTATCTGCCAGACTCTATAGGAGGGTAGGTTTTTTGTGAATGTATGCACCCTCAAAGATTTTACTTTCAGTTCAGCATGCCATACATATTTTCAGATATTTGCATAAATGACTTAAAGATTTTGTAAACATTTAAGTAATTAGTATACAGGTTGAGTGTGTGTTTGATAGTCAGACCTGCTTATTAATGGTGAAGTTTAGCTTTGTGAAATGGTTTCATTAGGTTTTCAAAGTTGAGTTCAAATGTTTATATGTTCTGAAATTTTGGATTATATATAGGAAACCTTTAAAAAATAATATATATTTCTTTTTTAAATTAAAGGTTAATATCAGTAGAAGAACTGGATTGTAGTTTCAATGAAGTTGAAGCTTTGCCTTCATCTATTGGGCAGCTTACTAACATAAGAACTTTTGCTGCTGATCATAATTACTTACAACAGTTGCCCCCAGAGGTAATGTATTTTGGATTTATTTAGATTTTTGTCTTTTCATTTTTTTCTAATTATCTTCATTATAGCTATTTAGTGTGGCTTCATTTATTTTCTTTCTAAAATAGTTTATCAAGTTATTTATTTTCTGAATAATAATTAGCTATGTTAATTTTGAAGAGGTTCCTAAATGCTTTCTTATGTACATAAAAGTTAATAATTAGAAAGTCTAATCGTTATTTCTTTTATAAATGTGGAGTATGATGTTTTTATGTGTTGATCAACCTGTAGGCCAACTTTTTTGATCCTCAGTTTATATTTCTCTTTCAGATTGGAAGCTGGAAAAATGTAACTGTGCTGTTTCTCCATTCCAATAAACTTGAGACACTTCCAGAGGAAATGGGTGATATGCAAAAATTAAAAGTCATTAATTTAAGTGACAATAGGTTTGTGATACTATATTCATCAGTTGGCTTATAGAAGACGTTGGTTAGATGAAATTAAGTTTCATATGATATATAATAGAATAGCTAGTGCTTGTTTCTCTTTAAATATACATGGTAAGTCCTCAGTGTTATTGATAGGCTCTTGGAAAGTGTGACTTTCAGTGAAACAACATACAATGAAATCACTTCTTTCGTTCATCAGTGTTTTAAGAAAATGACATTATTTGAGGACCTGCCATACACAGTTTTGCTAAAAGCTGTGGTTTCCAAGAACTTATCAGTAACATTAAATGAGGTCTTAAGTGTGTATTTTTGTTTTTTCTTTATACAAGGAGTGGTCTAATTTTTCTGATGTTAATTTATCATACGGTGGTTGTTACTGTTCATTTTAGGTTGACTTAGCTGTATATTCCTTATTCTCTCCTTACAGTTACCTTTTATTCCTAAAGTCACATCTTCACCTTAATATTGCTATTTAACAAAACAACTTTGGAATGTATCTAGTCTGTTGCTAATATTTTTCTGGGCAGAAATCTGGTTTCAGCAAAGCCAAGATGCAGAGCAAATTGATCACTAGGGTTGTAAATTGGAACAATGTTTAAGTTAAAAACAGAATTTCCATACTTTTTCCTGAGGTAAACATACTAATGATGATTCACCTGCATTTGTAGAGTGTTTTCACTTTTTACTTTCATAGTGTCTTGTGAAGTCTTCAAAACAGCTCTATGAAATAGTATAATAGTATTCCCATTTTATGTAGGAGGGTTTTAAGACTCAGATTTAAGATGACTCACATAGTTTATAAGGTAGAGCTTTAATTTAAACTCAATTTTCTGACTAATTATGATATTCTAACTTCTGTTTTATTTAAAAGAACCACTGCTTTCTTAAGTCAGTGTTTCACCCTTTAATTCGTACGGCTCACAGTAGGTTGTGCAAATTACCTTGAAAGAAAGGCATGGAAGACTAGTTAGGCATAAGATAGCAAGGCTAAAGTAGATAATTCCCTCTTAAATAGGATATTTTCGTTTAGTATTCTAATGAGTATTTATAGTTGACCCTCTTATTTGTGGGTTCTGCAAGTGTGGATTCAAACAACTTCAGATCAAAAATAGTTGGAAGAAAATTGTGTCAGTACTGAACGTGTACCAACATTCCCATTGTTATTCCCTAAACAGTACGGTATACCAACTGTTTACATAGCATTTGTATTCTAATAGGTATTATAAGTACTCTAGAAATAATTTAAAATATATGGGGGGGATGTACATAGGTTATATGCAAATACTATACAATTTTATATAAGGGATTGAGCATCTGCAGATTTTGGTGTCTGAGGGAGATCCTGGAACCAATCTTCCACAGATACTGAGGAATGACTGTACTTTGTTTTTACTCATTATCATCTTAGGATAGTCTTCTAGATTATATAACTGCTGACTCACAAATAGAGAGCAGTGCAGTTTTTATATCAAACTATCACTAAGAGTGCTTCCTGTAACAGTTTGTTGTGAGTACAAATAAACCAAAGCAATTTTATGAGACATTCCTTAATGTGTTCTTTTCTCTAAGGCAGGGACAATTAACTGTTATTTTTTAAGATTATTCTGTTATCCATTTTCTTGCCAGATGAATTGATTCAATTGAAGAATTAATATTTTTGAAACTAATTCTTATAAAACTAGATATTTCGTCTTATGTTCTGTACAAATAATTATATTGGACTTTTCTAGATGTTTTTCTCCTATTTTTGTGTGCAACTATATAGCATTTTTCAGAAAACCTTTGAGCCCTCATTCATTTTAAATCTTCTCAAATTTTAAAGTTTAATTTTTATTTGTATTTTTTCCTACAGATTAAAGAATTTGCCCTTTAGCTTTACAAAGCTACAGCAATTGACAGCTATGTGGCTCTCAGATAATCAGGTGGGCATTCTGATTTTATAAGTTAATAGAGTTCCTTTTTGTGTTACATAATTTTGCACTGTGATTTACATAGGGTCATTTCAGAGCAGCTATACAGTGTACATGTGTAAATGTATCTTTTATATAAGAAAAATCTCAAAATATTTAGAAGGACATAACTTTTTATAAAATAGGTATCGATTTATAAGTAATGAATTCTGTTGGACTTGCCTAATTTCTCCTAAATCTGTGAAAATATTGAGAGATTAGGAAGTCAGACTCAAACTCTGATTTTAATAGCCTTATCTCATACACTTGTCATATTTTATAGTGAGAACACTTAAAGTCTACTTGGCAATTTCAAGACTATAACAGTGTTATTAACTGTAGTCACCACGTTGTACGGTAGAGCTCTTGAACTTGTTCCTCCTAACTTGACTTTTGTACCCTTTGACCAATATATCCCAATCCATGCTCCAGCCCACCCCTGCCAGCTCCAAAACCCACCATTTTACTCTTAGTTTCTTTCAGTTTATCTTTTTTAGATTCCTCATATAAGTGAAAGTGTGTGACATTTATCTTCTTGTTCCTGCTTATTTCACTTAACATAATGTCCTCTAGGTTCATCCATGTTGTTGCAAGTGACAGGATTTCCTGAATAGTATTCCATTGTGATTGTATGTGTATTTGTGTACACACACTACATTTTCTTTATTCATTCATCCATTCATGGGCACTTAGGCTGATTTGCTATTGTGAATTCTGCTGCAGTGAACATGGGAGTGCAGACATCTCTTCAACATACTGATTTTATTTCTTTTGAATATATATCCAGTAGTGAGATTGCTGGATTATATGATAGTTTCATTTTTAATATTTTGAGGAACCTCCATAATATATTCCCACCAACAGTGTGTAAGGATTCCTTGTAAGTTGTTATAACAAAATAGAATATACAATTTACTGATCTTCTTAATTAAAAAATTAATGCTTGTTATTTGATGTTGAGCAATACTTTATAATAATTTATTTAAAGCTTTATTTTCCCAGTGTTGGATACAGTGGTCTCATATGATACTTATGAACTCCGCAGCCAAATTTTCTTGGGAAACTATATTGTATTCTAATTCTGGATTATATTAACAGCCTTGAGGTGTTAATACAGTAAAGAAACCTACAAGGATTCTTCATACTTTTTAACTGGGTATCCTTCTCTGTTCTGTTCTGTCTTGTTCCGTGCTGTACTTCTCTTTTCTTTTTTGAGACAGAGTCTCTCTCTGCTGCCAGGCTGGAGTGCAGTGGCGTGATCTCAGCTCACTGCACCCTCCACCTCCCAGGTTCAAGCAATTCTCCTGCCTCGACCTCCGGAGTAGCTGGGACTACAGGCATGTGCCACCAGTCCCAGCTAATTTTTGTATATTTAGTAGAGACGGGGTTTCACCATGTTGGCCAGGATGGTCTCGATCTCTTGACCTCATGATCCGCCTGCCTCGGCCTCCCAAAAGTGCTGGGATTACAGGCTTGAGCCACCACACCCTGCCTTGGGGACTCGTTTCTTACCTAGCCCTTACTATTATCCCAAAAGCCTTAAATTTATGTTAATCCATGGTTATGAAAAAGACTATATTATTTACCTGCTTTGCAAATTTAGAGAGAATATTAAAATGATGATACATTGCCTTTATTAGAGGTTTTTGTTTGTTTTTGTTTTTTTGACAGAGTCTTGCTCTGTCACTCAGGCTGGAGTGCAGTGGCATGATGTTGGCTCACTGCAACCTCTGTCCCCCGGGCTCAAGCAGTTCTCCTGCCTCAGCCTCCAGAGTAGCTGGGATTACAGGCCTGTGCCACCATGCCTGGCTAATTTTTGTGTTTTTTTAGTAGAGATGGGGTTTCCCCATGTTGGCCAGGCTGGTCTCAAACTCCTGACCTCAGGTAATCCGCCCGCCTTGGCCTCCCAAAGTGCTGGGATTACAGGTATGAGCCACCATGCCTGGCCTTATTGGAGCTTTTTAACACAGGCAATTACTGTATCTATTATATGTGGAACTGATTTCTCTTAATTGAATAGTATATGTTTAAATTTGATTTGAAATTTTGCGACTAGATTCAGAAAACATTTGCTGGACCCCATCTTATGCCATTTACTAACTTCACAATGAAGGAGAGGTACCTCCTGATCTTGAGGAACTCTTAGACTAATTCTATTAGTAGAGTAGCACTTTTTTTTTTTTTTGAGGCGAGGTCTTGCTCTGTCATCTAGGCTGGAGTACACTGGTATAATTAAGATTCAGTGGAATCTTCAACTCCTGGGGTCAAGCAGTCCTCCCGCCTCAGCATCCCAAGTAGCTGGGACCACAGGTGCGTATCACCACGCCCAGCTAAATTTTTTTTTTTTAAACGTTTTTAGTAGTGACAAGAAATCATGATATTGCCCAGACTGGTCTCGAACTCCTGGACTCAAGCCATCCCCCTGCCTCAGCCTTCCACAGTGCTGGGCATTAACACCTGTAGAGGTGTTAACCACCATGCCTGGCCTGCAGTAGCACTTTTGTGGATAAATTAATGCCAGCAAATTATACCAGATGATTCATTTTAATGAAATTAACCAAGTATCTGCTACAGTTTCTTCATATTTACAGTGTTCTTTCATTCTATTTACACTTCTCCAATTGATTTAAAACAAAAATTATATGTAGGAGTCTTTGTTCTTCAAAATTTGACAGAATATTGAGTAAAACAAATCAGGTATGGCTAGAAAATTTCCCTTACCCTTACCATATGAAGCAATAATTTTGCTGTGAAAGAATGACATGTAGAGGAGAAGGTATACAGAGGTTTGGTTGTGAATTATAAAAATAAACTGTTCTACTATTTAATGGTTATGAAAATAAATTGCTGTGGTATGTAGAACAGTACATGCAGTAATATAATTTTCATGAGTTGCTGAAGGCATGAGCAGAACAATTATTTATTAATTCCTTCATCCATTTTGTAATTATCAAGAACCATTTATTGAACAACTGCTTTGTGCCAGGCAGTTTAAGGTGGGAGGAAGAATATTTAGAAAGTTACTTTAATACATTGTGGTTAAGAGACTTAATAGGACTAAGCTTTAGGATCAAAGATGGGGAAGATAACTGAGGGATGTAAAGACAAATTTCTGAAGAGGAGGAAATGCCTGCAATGCCTGAATTATCTCTCAAAAGAGGAATGGGGCTGGGTATGGTGATTCACACCTCTAATCCCAGAGCTTTGGGAGGCTGAGGTGGGAGAATCTTTTGAAGCCAGGAGTTTGAGACCAACCTGGGCAACATAGCAACACCCCATCTCTGCAAAAAAATTAAAACATTAGCCAGCTGGGGTAGCACATGCCTGTACAAGTCCAAGCTACTCAGGAGGCTGAGGCTGGAGGATCCTTTGAGCCCAGGAGTTCAAGGTTACAGTGAGCTGTGAGCCTGCCACTGTACTCCAGCATGGGCAACAGAGCAAGATTCTATCTGTAAGATAAAGTTTTTTTAAATAAACAAGAGGAATAGGATTTTGTGTCTATTTTTTCCCGCTTAAGATTGGGTTTTCATGTGTTGCTGAGTCTGATCTCAAACTTCCAGGCTCAAGTGATCTTCCCACCCCAACCTTCTGAGTATCTGGGATTATAGACCTGCACCACCATGACCAACTAGGTGTAGGATTTAAAGAAAAAAAAGAGAACAGTGTTCTGGTTTGGAAGAATATCATGAGCATAAGCATTTAGGTGCAAAGCAGCGTAGTATATTCCATAATTCTACAAGCAGGTCATTGTGACAAGAGTATAACAGTGAGAAGGAAAAGGTAGAAAATGAGGCTACAAAGGCAGATAGAGATCAGTTGGTGGAGGATCTTTTTTTTTTTTTTTTTGAGACGGAGTCTGGCTCTGTCGCCCAGGCTGGAGTGCAGTGGCCGGATCTCAGCTCACTGCAAGCTCCGCCTTCCAGGTTTATGCCATTCTCCTGCCTCAGCCTCCCGAGTAGCTGGGACTACAGGCGCCTGCCACCTCGCCCGGCTAGTTTTTTGTATGTTTTAGTAGAGACGGGGTTTCACCGTGTTAGCCAGGATGGTCTTGATCTCCTGACCTCGTGATCCGCCCGTCTCGGCCTCCCAAAGTGCTGGGATTACAGGCTTAAGCCACCGCGCCCGGCTGGTGGAGGATCTTGTATGCCATGCAGAGAAACTTGTATTATATCTCAAGGATGGCAAACAAGATTTTTTAAAATCTTGTGCTCTTATCAATTATGAGTGGCTTCCTGAAAAATTGTGTTGCAGATTCTGACTTAAATTCAAGCTAGCGGAAAATTGCTGTGATTTGGGTGGCTGTGTAATTTATTGTCCCTAATAGGATACTTTTGGGGGAGTGAAAGGGGCTCCATCGATAATTACATGAGAACAGCATGTGTAAATTGTGTCTGTCTCAGGCAAAATGGACATTCGATCATTCTAGTCATGATCAATTATTCATATCTGCCATCAGTATAAAAGGAAGAAGTGATTTTTATGATACATATAGGATAATACGGGAACCAGTGTAATGTTGAACAGGCAAATAGTCTGATCTCATTGATATTTTAGAAAGGCCTTTTTGGCTGCATGGTGGAAGATGGATTCATCAGGGGTTAGTGCCAAGCATAAAGGCAGGGGAGAGTGAGTTGGAGGACATTGTCATACTCTAGGCAACAGAATATGTTGCCTTGAACTGAAGTAATGAAACAGAGCTGAGGGAAGAGCAGGTATTTTTGAGGAATAATTTAAAAGGTTGCATCAATAGAGCATGAAGAATGCATGTATGTGAAAAGAGAGTAAAAAGCAAAGATGAGGGTCAGAGATTTGGCTGCAGTGACTAGGTGGATAATGCTGCCACAACTGGGAAAACTAACCACAAATGAAGAAATATGTTTATGGGAAGGTGTTAAGTTCTAGTTAAACATGTTGACTTAGAAGTACCTTTGGTATATCCAAGTAGCTATGTATAGAACACGCTGGTGACCATGAACTTCCTGACTTCATTTTCTTCTGTATGGTTTCTGTGCTCTTGGTTTCTCTATTTAAAAATTTCTAACCTTCAGAAATTTCTCAAAATTGCTCCTGAAGTCTTCATTTTCTTTTTCCAGTAGTAGTAGTATTATAGTACTTGTGCTTATTTGTAAAAATATATTCACTTTATTTAAAAAGATTTGTAGCACAAGAAGAAATACACATTGGTGTTCAGCTTATACTCTTAATTAACTTTTTCTAGGGAATGGTTTCATAGCTTTTGTTGTTTCTGAAAAGGAATTATATAAAATTATATAAAAAAACTTTTAAAATGTTAGTGATGGATGAATCCTGAGGAACACCAGCACTTGAATGGCAGTAGACTAAGAGACTTAAAGAGAGTAGCCATAGAAGTAGAAGGAGAACTGAATGATGATGGTCTCAATTAAGAGTGAAGAGACTGGCCTGAAGAAAGAAATTGTTAATAAGATAAATGCTGTTGAGAAGTCAGTTGAGATTAAATCAGAAAAATATCCATTATATGTGGCAACTAGCTAAAGTAATTATAGAGGTATATGTCAAAACCCAGATTGAAGGAGTTTAAGGAATAAATAGATGATGAAATGGAATCACATAATGTTGATTACTCTTTAAGAAGGTTGGATGAGAAGAAAATGGAATGGAACGTAAAGAAATTGATAGCTAGCAGCAGGAAAAGCGCAGGGATCCTTTAATATTGGAGAGCATGTTTACAGGTTGTTGGAAAAAAGCTGTGTGGCGAGTAAGATTAAGAATATGAGGGCCAAGTGCGGTGGCTCGTGCCTGTAATTCCAATACTTTGGGAGGCCGAGGCGGGTGGATCATCTCAGGTGGATCACCTGAGATCAGGAGTTCAAGACCAGCCTGACCAATACGGTGAAACCCCGTCTCTACTAAAAATGCAAAAATTAGCTGGACGTGGTGGCATGTGCCTGTAGTCTCAGCTACTCAGGAGGCTGAGACAGGAAAATTGATTGAACCCAGGAGGTGGACGTTGCAGTGAGCCGAGATCACCCCACTGTACTCCACACTCCAGGCTGGGTGACAGAGCAAGACTCTGTCTTAAAAAAAAAAAAAGAGAGAAGCAGTTGGATAATGGGTAGAAAATGATAGAAAAGCTATGACAGGAATTCTGAACCTGTTGGAGGGAGTTGGGTATGACGTTTGTGAAAGGGAGGAGAGGAAATAGTGTACGTTATAATACTCTTAGAATGTAGCATTTTCCATACTCATAGCTGTCCTTTTTTTTTTTTTTGGAGACAGTGTCTCACTCTGTCTCCCAGGCTGGGGTGCAGTGGCTCCATCTTGGCTCACTGCAACTTCCTCCTCCCAGGTCCAGGCAATTCTCCTGCCTCAGCCTCTTGAGTAGTTGGGACTACAGGCCTGCCACCACACCTAGCTTTTTGTATTTTTAGTAGAGACGGGGTTTCACCATGTTGGCCAGGCTGTTCTCGAACTCCTGATTTCACGTGATCCATCCACCTCGGCCTCCCAAAGTACTGAGATTACAGGCTTGAGCCGCCCTGCACAACCTTGTAGCTGTTCTTGAATCCTTGTTTTTTTTTTTTTTTAGGGAAGATATTTTCAGAGTACAATTTAGGAAACATAGAAGGATTTTCAGGTAGCATGTAGAGCCTGGTTGAAGTATTATTAGTATCAGTACACAAATATGAGTACAAATTAATAATCACTCCGCAAGTTTGTGGTGATACTAATTTGCTCAGCAATGTAACATAGAGAAAGCATACAACTGGAAGGATTTTGGGCTGTAGTTTTGCCAAGACAGGTGCAAGAAAAGAATAATGCAGCGAGGAGGTCTTGGTTTGTGGCAAGAAAGTGGTTTAAGATATAGTGTGGTACAAAAGAGGAGTCAAAGACGAAGTAAATAGTGGGAAGCATGTTAAAAGGTCAGGGTATTAGTAGTCTTGCTGAGGGTGATCAGCAAGTACTGTGAGAGCAGTGAAGTGGGAGGGCTGCATGTTGTCTGTGTTACCATACTCTGCTGGTTGTTCTTTTGCCTGACTGCTCCTCAGTCTCCTTTTCAGATATATTTGTTCTGCCTGTGCCTTACATGTTTGTGTTCCTCGTGGTTACCCTAGGCTCTGCTTTAATTTCTCCGTACTTTCTCTTGAAATTGCTCTCTGTATCCTCATTATTCCTAACAATATCTTCAGCCCACTTCTTGTGCCAGAGCTTCACATTCATATAGCTCAATTCCTGCTTAACATTGCCACCTAAATGTCTCAAATTCAACAAGCCCAAAATTGAGTATACTATCTTCTGCCCCAAATATATTTCCCACACCCCCCAGCTTCTTTAGCTTGGTAAATAATACTTGATGGAGGCAGAGGCCTGGAAATACAACCCTTAACTACTGTTTTTCCCTGTACTTCAGTCCAGTTCATAGACAAGCCCTATTGAATCTTAAACATCTTCAAGTGTTTGTGTATTTTGCTTTATCCCTACTGCCACTCCCTTAAATACTGTTCACCATCATCTTTCACTTAAGACTTGCACTGTCCAGTACCATAGCCACTAGTGTCAGGGGACTGGTCCAAATTGAGATTTGGTGTGAGTGTAAGATACACACTGGTGTCTGTAGCCTTAGTATGAACAGAGAATATATATTGTCACGTTCATAATTTTTTTTGATTGTATGTTAAAATGATTATTTTGAATATGTAAAGTTAAATGCATTATCAAAATTTCATCTTTTTTTGCCATTTTAAAATATGTGGCTACTAAAGGATTCTAAAGTGATCAGACTGGGCGTGGTGGCTCACACCTGTAATCCTAGCACTTTAGAAGTCAAGGCAGGAGGCTTACTTGAGGCCAGGAGTTTGAGACCTGCCTGGGTGACATAACAAGACCCCATCTCTTAAAAGATATATATATATATATAGCAAGTCATGGTGGCACGTACCTGTAGTACCAGCTGCTTGGAAGGCTGAGGCAGGAAGATTGCTTGAGCCCAGAAGTTCTAGGTTACAATGAGCTATGATCATGCCACTGCACTCCAGCCTGGGTGACAGAGCAAGATTCTCTTTAAAAAAAAAAGGAAAAGAAAAAGAAAATTATAAATAATCTGTGGTTCTCATTTTTGTCTTATCTTACAGTTCTTTCGAACAGTGCTGACAGTTTTGAGCTAACTTCCTAATAGGTCTCTGCCTCCAGTGTTGCTCCCAGTTCCAATCCCTTATTACCCATTCTGAACTACATTGTAATTTGAGTGATTCTTTAATCTGATCCCGGCACTAACATACTTAAAAACCTTTTCATTGTTTCTTTTTTCTTTATATCATATGCCTCAAGAGCCTGCTCGTCTTGTGGCTTTGTCTCTACCCCGTACACATTCATTCTCATTTCTCCAAATCAGTTCTGCTTTCTTGGAACATTCTTCCTTCTCTTTCTTCCCTGGCTTCTTACCGTTTTATCCTCACCTTAGACTTTCTTTCAGGAATGCTTTGCTAATCATTCAAGATAATGGGAAGTGAATTTCTCCTATATGTTCTCCCTGCATACTGTATGCTGTCTACCCTGTAATTACACTTGAAATTACAATTGCAGTTGCCTATTTTGTTACCTGTATTCTTCCTCTTAAAAACTCTACAAAGTCAGTAAAGATAACATGCTTTGCTCACCACTCTGTACACAGGGCCTGTCATAGTGCTTTGCAATATAAAAGGCTCTTAGTAAATATTCATTGAATGAGTCATTTTTATATTTCAGAGAAGAATATTTACAGGTGATATTTTAGGAATTGTGGCATAAGAATAGAATATCTGAAATGAAATAGGATTAAAGATCTCTGAAGTTGGGTGTTCAGGGAACTGAGAGGCCAGATACACTGTTCTCAGTTCCTTTTTCTGTCTCTGTGCCTCATAAATAACAGGTGACTAGTTTTCTTATTACATCTTTGTTGACATGTAATTCATGTACCATACAATGAACCCCTTTTAAAGGATACAATTCAGGGATTTTTAGTATAGGCACAGAGTTACGCAACAATTAAAACAGTTTTAAAAGATTTTCAGGGCAATGAGTTTTTAAAAGCCTTCCAGATAATTTTTACATGCTCATCTAAGGGGACTTATTTTTTTCTTCTCACACATTGTTCATCTGCTGAGAAGCCAAAAGTATGGAAATGTCATCTGTGTTTTGTATATGTTGAATTACCCATGACTTTGGAAAAGTTTGGTGTAAAAGAGCCAAGAATAGATGAGTACCATCAAGAGGCCAATAGAATAGGACAGGAGATTGACTATGGAAGGTACGGGTTATATGCCTCAAAGGAACAGGAATTTAAATCTGAGGATAGAGGAGGAATGATGTCACAGCATTGTAAGTGCTACCCTCACCTCCTGACTTGGGGCGGATGAGGTAGGAGAGAATAAATGAACACCTATATTTGAGGCCTGAGGGAAGCACTGTCTTTGGGAAGGGAGTAGAGCTACCCTTTCCATTATCTGAGGGTCAAGGAAATTGTTCAGGAATTTGAAATGTAGGGCAGTTTTTGTTTGCTGAGGAACAGAAGGGAATGTTTGAAAGGGAGTAAGATTACAGGATGGAATTAACTAGCTTTAAGGTTTTCACAGGAGTAGGTGCAAAGAATTAAGTAATAGGGTGGCATGTGAGGGGAGAATTGCATAGTTCTCTGTCCATCTGGAGTCAGCCAAGGCTTTTATTGGTAGGATTTTAGGTGAATAGCAAAAAGAACTAATTATATTTAAAAATAGATGGATAACATTTGTTAACTAGTAAGGGAAAAAATCATAAGAAAAAAGAAGGTCCAAATTTCCTGGGGGGCTCCACCACTGAGTGACTTACTGGTGTCATTACTGTAGATGGGATACACGAGTACACGAGAGGAAGAAAGAGAAGCTTTTTTTCATCATTTTCTTTTCATCATTGTTTTCATGAAGAGAATCATCATTCTCTTTTCATCAATGATGAATTGTTTTCATCATTCTCTTTTCAGCTGCTGACTAGAATAAACATTTAGATAACCAGACTAACCCTTCCAAGTAATTTTTTCCAAAAGCATCTTAGTGAAGGGGAATACTAGAGAGGGCAAAATAATACACAATGGAAAGGCTTATTTTATAACTTTATTAAATATATCACTGTGTTAATAAGTAACGGACTATGGGTAAACTTAGTGTATGAAATCTTTTAAAACTTGATATTTCAGTAACTTGATTTACTTTATACTAAAAACTAAATTTTATTTGTTGGATTTTAATATGGTTTCAAATCAATGCCTAAAGTATTATTGTATATAGTTAGATTCGTTTGTAACCTACACTTTGATATTTTATAGAAAAAGTGGTGTGTACTTATGCAGAGGAATTGCTAAATATGTATTTGCTTTAGGGTTATTGAAAATTAAGCATTTATTTTCCTTCTCTAGTCCAAACCCCTGATACCTCTTCAAAAAGAAACTGATTCAGAGACCCAGAAAATGGTGCTTACCAACTACATGTTCCCTCAACAGCCAAGGACTGAGGATGGTAGGAATTTCATAATCTGTTTTCTTGTTAAAAACACATACTAATTTAAAAGGTGTGAAGTGAACTTTAAGTCTCAAAGACTTTTACTAGTTTGATGGGACTTTAGAGAATTGACCAAAAAAGTTCATTTGAAAATAATGGAAAAATAGGGCATGATTTCAGGAGTTGAATTTAGAGGTATAAGTGTAGCATATGCTTCCTTAAATGATTCCTTTAAATTAAATCACGGTGTTAAAATTGGTAACTTAAAAACATTTAGCTGTATGCTAGGAATAAATGTTAAGTGTTATGTGATAAGAATTATTAAACTAGGAAATATTTTCTTCACTTGTGAACTTAATATTACACTTGGATCTACACACTGGATCAGCATAATCTGTTGAACTCTGACTATAAATGCTACTCTTAAATTCTTTTATTTTGCCCGACAAGGGGGAATATACCTTTTACTACTGGGCACAGATGTTTTTTATAGATTATGGTGTGACAACCTTTTAGACTAATGAGCAAATTGTTTCTAGTATATGTTGTACTCTCTGCTTGTGTGTGTGTGTGTGTTTATTATATTACACTTAAAGTAACTGTAATTTTTATGTATCTTCTTTCTGACACCAGTGAAAATACCTGTTGTTTGAAATTATTTATGTTAATTCTTAATACATAGAAACACTGAAGAAAAAATGTAAATCAGTCATGTCAATCATCAGTCTTAATTTATAAACTATACCACAGGCAAGTTAAATTGGTCATTGAACTTCAGTTTCCTTATCTTGAAATGATGATAATAGTTCTTTTGGAGCACAGCCACATTCGTTCACTATAAAACACTCTGGAACCAAGCATTTCAGATAAGGGATACTTATGCTAATATTCTGTCCTCTCATGTAAAATAACAATTATCTAGTATATTGCATAGCTGATTATAACATTATTTAGAAGATGCTCACCCTTACTTCCTATTTTCCAGAAATCATCTTCAGAGACAAAAATAGGAAATTGAGATATAAGTTTTAGTGAATAAGACAAAAAAACTTAGCTATTGATGCATTCGAGTATTTGTTGTAATTCCCCACATGGCACTGCTTACAGCATAAGCAGAGTTTGCATTTCTATTTTTAACTTAATTTCTAATTCATAAAATTATTGTTCACATAAAACAATAATCACTATTGACAGCTTAATATTAAGTATACTATATTTTGTTATAGAAACATACTTCCATGTTTTATTGTATTGCTAAATTTGGAGATTATGGGTGAATTTAAATACATGGAAGAGAGGTTGTTTGTTAACCTATTCTCAAAGCTTTAACTATAGAACCTCCAGTGAATGAAGCCCTGTATGTTAGTTATCTCACAAATCTTCTAATTGGATTAGAAAGCTGAACAGGTTGTGCTACATATAAATACAAGTCATCAGATTATACAGATTATACCCATGAAATAATAACTTATCAAAGCAAGTCTTTTATTGCTTCTGGCAGAGAGCAAGAAATAGTTATCCTATAGAAGGTAAAGAGTTTTCTATTAGTTTAGCAGTAGTTCTGGAATACAAGTTAAATAAGTTTTTATTCCATTTCAGTAATTCAAAGCTAAACCTGCTATAGCAATGTAAAAATAATAGCCAATTTGAGTCAGACACAATGCTAAGCACTTTATATATCCATAACTTCTCATCTTTACAGTCTTCCAAAATAGATGCTGTTATCATTAGTTGCCTCTCCCAAAGCTTAAAATATTTATCTGACCCTTTATAGAAAAAGTTTACTCATTCTGCCTCTAAACTGTCAGAATCATAGGTATATTCGTGCCTTGATTTCTTCTCATACTGGTTTCTACTTTAATGATTCAAATCTACCTTGCCTTCTTTTACTATTCTAACATTGTAATTTATTCCCTTCCTGTTTAATTTGAAAAGAGATCACAATTCAGATAAAACATTTATTTCTGATAGGAAGAATAGAAGTAGCAAAATCTTGCCACTACTAATTTTTGATTTTGAGGTTTGTTTGAAGAGTTTCTAATAGAAAAGTTTGAAATACAGTATCAATTATGATATTCTGGGTCCTCTTAGAGTTCATTTGTCACCTAAAGTGTCTCATAGATATTATACACAGAGTACTAAACAAGGTGAATGAATTTCCTTTCAACTCTAAGAAAGGCTTTTGTCTTTATCCTAGTGCCTCCAAGAAATAGATGAGTCAAAAAATATTACGTATTTGGGTTTGGGTTTTATACCAATTTGAGAGAAGTAGACACTGTTCGCAATTAATTCTGTTTTTCATCCCACCTTTGTGACAGGTATTGTGCTAGAGCTAAGTAAAGGCAAAAATTCTTGCCTTCAAGATTCTGAAGGTGGAAAGATTTAAAAAAAGAAGAAGGAAAAAAGAAAGATTCTAAAGGTAGATAGTGATGAACAAATGTGTAGGAGTAGGGGTGAGATCTTGGGCCTAGGTAGAGGAATCAGTCTTAATCAGAGAGAAAGGGAAGTATGCCTTCCTATAACAATACATTTGTAGCTAAGAAAGCAGGATATTAGTGGCAATATGAGTCTGAGGGTTTTTATTGCATTTCTTTTTACAATGAAGTGGAAGTTGCCTCTGGAAGTTGGGGTAAGGGCATTTCAGGGAAGTCGTAGTGATTAATGTATAATAAAATCCAAGCTTAATAGAGAAGGAAGTAAAACCTAGAGTGATTTTACAAGGAGCAAAAGAAAGGTAGTTAAGCAACTAAAAGTTTACCAGCAGTAATAAAGAATTGAGTGATTTGGAAGAACAGGCGTCGTGGTCAAAGAGGTGGAAAAGTCCTGAATATGACTGTGGTTGTGAATCATTTAGCTGATGTGCATAGGGACATTGGGATTGAGGACATCAAGGAATTATAAAGTTGTAGTGTTGAGGTGTTGGGCTTATCATCCCACATTGACATCATTCAGGATATTAGCAGGTCTTAGGTGGAGAGAAAAATCTGTAGCCAAAATACTAGAGTCCTCAGTAAGTCTATACCTGGGTGATCAGTTTGCGTAGCCTCTAGAATGGATAGAAAATGATATTATCTGATGTCCTGAATCTTCAAAGATGTGAGATTTATACAAAAGAGTAGAAAGTGTGAGTGACTAGAATTTGACAAGAATGAGAAGCATGGTAAAAGTTAGCTTACCTTGGGCTTCTGAATAAGTTCTGGTGTAAAATTGCTTTAGACATAATCTAACACTAATTGGAATCTCTGGGCCAAGCTGGTGATTGAAATTACAAGGGAGAGGGAATTATATGAGTTAAAAAATAGACTTTGTTGGAAACTGCTGGGCTGTCTTTGCCTTTCCAATGATACCACAGAAGTATGTCAATAGGAGGCCGGGCGCGGTGGCTCAAGCCTGTAATCCCAGCACTTTGGGAGGCCGAGACGGGCGGATCACGAGGTCAGGAGATCGAGACCACCCTGGCTAAAACGGTGAAACCCCGTCTCTACTAAAAATACAAAAAAACTAGCCGGGCGAGGTGACGGGCGCCTGTAGTCCCAGCTACTCGGGAGGCTGAGGCAGGAGAATGGCGGAAACCCGGGAGGCGGAGCTTGCAGTGAGCTGAGATCCGGCCACTGCACTCTAGCCCGGGCGGCAGAGCAAGACTCCGTCTCAAAAAAAAAAAGTATGTCAATAGGAATTTGAATCACATTCCACATTTGTTTTGAACAAAAACAAATACATTACTTCATTGAGTATGTGTTAAGCAATTTAAAAAAGCAATTATGGGGGGGAAGGGATTGCATTGGGAGTTATACCTGATGTAAATGATGAGTTGATGGGTGCTGCTGAGTTGATGGGTGCAGCACACCAACATGGCACAAGTATACATATGTAACAAACCTGCACGTTATGCACATGTACCCTAGAACTTAAAGCATAATAATAAAAAAAAAGTTATTAAAATATAAAAAAAGAAAAAGCAATTATAAGGAAAAAAAAAATCTTGAATGGAGTAATGAAAACAAAGAAAAGGCTAAATTAAATAATTTCATTCCCATTGGTAAGAGTTGGTTTCATGACATCCTTAGTTTGGATATGAGATTTTAAAAGGTTAAGCAAGCCCCAAATAAAGGCTTAATAAAAATGATAATTAGAAGTTTTTATATTATGTTATTTTTGTGGAAATATCCTAATTGACCATATTTGGGTATTCCAGGAGTTTCTCGGTTCTTTAAAGCTCATTTTGGGTACTTGTAATCTCTGTTTTGAGTAGGGGATAGTCATTTTCTTTTAATGGGCAAAAAAATTGTGATTTTATTTTGTATTGCACAACTTCTATGGAATGATATATAATAGCTGAATGAATTAATTTTTAAGCATGTATTTTTTAGATGCCTAATAATAACAAAAAACTGAGAGTTGTTAAATCTTTGCTTTTGATGTTACAGGTTGAGTATCTCTTATCCAAAATGCTTGAGACCAGAAGTGTTTCAGGTTTTGATTTTTTTTTGACTTTGGAATCTTTGCAGAATTCATATCTGAATTCTAATTTCTAATTTCTTGCATTGACTATTCTTAACTATTTTAGACTTATTGTAATGAACATAACTCATACAGAAATTAGGATCAAGTGATAGTTTTCCATAATTACATAAAATATAGTAGGTTTTTGTTTCTTACTTTTCTCTAGTTATGTTTATATCAGATAATGAAAGTTTTAACCCTTCATTGTGGGAGGAACAGAGGAAACAGCGGGCTCAAGTTGCATTTGAATGTGATGAAGACAAAGATGAAAGGGAGGCACCTCCCAGAGTGAGTCTGTTCTTTATTCTTTAAAATTTGAAACACATCTGCTGATATTTAAGTTGGTACTATATATACTATGATGTTTGGGGATATAAAAAAGTATTGGATTTATTCCTTGTCCTCAAGGCACTTGAAGTGTTACTGATTCCAAATATTTCAGACATGAAAGAATTTGGGAACAATATAAAACTATGTGATTTAAAACTAAATTTCATAGTATATATAACTATAAGAGGAAAACGTTATTATAGGCTAGAGAAATGAACTAACACTTTATTTCAAATTAGTGCCCTTTATGTTTAACTTCAGTTTAGCTGACTTCCCCCCCTCCACCATATTTGTAATGATGATTTTCTCCCCTTTCCCTTTCTTTAATGATTTATTTTTATACATCTTAGAGATAAAGAACTCTTTGTTATGAACATTTTGTTTCTTTATGGAATTGAAAACATATCACAGTGATAGGAGTAGTAAATACATATTTTTGAGTTACTTATGAATGTAATTATTTGCCCCTTATACAAACTTAGCTGAATCTTAGAAAATGATAGGCTAACCTTGGAAAAATGTGGCTCTTGGTATGTGAGACACAAATATACGAATATCTGAATTTTATATATACGTAGATGAATATCTAGCCGAAAAATGTGTATCTGTTTCAAAGCTAAGTGGCACAATTTTTGGCAATATTCATACTGTATATCTCTAAATGGAAATGAGTCTGATGTAACTTTTAAAACATTGAAATTTACTGTGAAGTCTTGACTATTTTGTTATAAAACCATATTTTTATTAAGCCTAAAATGCCTTCAAAGTCTATCATCTGTCTTCACAGTTATCCCTATGAGCTCGATATCTAATGTAATTCAGATGGATTATAGGTTAAATTTTGTTTGAGATTGACATTAGAAATATTTGTACTTCATATTTCATTTATTTTATTTCTCTAGGAGGGAAATTTAAAAAGATATCCAACACCATATCCAGATGAGCTTAAGAATATGGTCAAAACGGTTCAAACCATTGTACACAGATTAAAAGATGAAGAGACCAATGAAGACTCTGGAAGAGATTTGAAACCGCATGAAGACCAACAAGATACAAATAAAGATGTGGGTGTGAAGGTTAGAAAATTCAAAAGGATTAACGAAAGCCTATTTCAAGTTCTTATTTTT
>NW_012118999.1:522020-567534 GCF_000951035.1 Colobus angolensis palliatus | reverse complement strand
ATCCCAGCTACTTGGGAGGCTGAGGCAGGAGAATTGCTTGAACCCAGGAGGCAGGGGTTGCAGTGAGCTGAGATCGCACCACTGTGCTCCAGCCTGGGTGACAGAGTGACACTCTGTCTCAAAAACAAAAGATAAGAATATAAGGGAGATGGCTGGCCATGGTGGCTCACCCCTGTAATCCCAGCACGTTGGGAGACTTGAGGTGGGATGGTCGCTTACACCCAGGAGTTTGAGACCAGCCTGATGAACATGGTGAGACTGTTTCTACAGAAAGTTAAAAAAAAAAAAAAATTAGCTGTGCTTGGTGATGTGTGCCTGTTGTCCTAGCTATTTGGGAGGCTTAGGCAGGAGGATCACTGGAGGCCAGGAGTTCAAGACCAGCGTGGACAACATAGCAAGACAACCTGTCTCTACAAAAAATTTAAAAATTAACTGGGCATGGTCGCATGTTCCTTAGTCCTAGCTACTTGGGAGACTTGAGGTGAGAGGATCCCTTGAGCCTAGGAATTCAAGGCTGCAGTGAGCTATGATCATGCCACAGCACTCCAGCATGGGTGACAGAGCGAGACACTGTCTCAAAAAAAGAAAAAACGTATAATGGAGCTGAAACACTCCTATTGCCTAATGACATCATAACACAACTTTTCTATATTCAGATATGTTTGCATACACACATACTTTCTATTGTGTTAGAATTGCCTATAGTGTTCAGTACAGTAACATGTCATACAGGTTTGTAGCCTCAGGGCCATAGGCTATATAACGTATAACCTATTTGTGTAGTAAGCTATACCATCTAGGTTTGTGTAAGTACACTCTATGATGTTCACAGAGTAAAAAAAATCACCTAACAAATTTCTCCGAACGTATCACTGTTGTAAAGTGCCACATGACTGCACTTGCCAGTTTAAGGTTTTGTTCTCAGCTACCTGAACTAGGAAACTGTAATAATCAGTGAAGTCCATAATTACTATCATTACCACTCTCTGGCTATAGAATGTCCAATTGGCAATGTAGCGTCAGTGTAACCTTTAAAAAAATCATTGTCTGAACAAAGAACATAATGAATGCCAGAAAAATTATTATTATGGAAATTTTTTCCCCAGTAATATTGATCCATTTTACCCCATTCTCATTTTAAATGTAATTGCAATGACAGACAGTTGGCATTCATTTCCTTGGGATGTTTCAGAAACTTTCACAAATCCCTAAATGGTATATTCCTTTAGGACTTTGCCACACACACATTATTGTATCACAGAAACAAAAGTTTTACATGTCATTAGAGTGACTATTCAGTTCACAAAGAGCAGAAAACAATTTTAACCATCCGGAGTTGAGTATGCTGAGCTAAGTGACTCAGTTGTCCACACTTAAAAGCCTTGCAGTTTCTAAGAGGAAAGTAACCTTGGCTCACTTTTAAATTTTAATGTGGCTCATGGATCTTTGAGGGCCATGTGATCTTAAAATGAGCATTTTATCTGTGAGTGTCACAGGTTTCTATGTTTAAAGTTTTCGTGTTTGAGATTAGTCCCAGAATTGGAAGTTGGCAAATTGCTTACAAATTTTTATCTGAACTTTTAAAATACATATAAAACTCAAAAGAATATGAGCTCTTTTTATTTTCTTTTACTTAGACCTCAGAAAGTACTACTACAGTAAAAAGCAAAGTTGATGAAAGAGAAAAATATATGTTAGGAAACTCTATACAGAAGATCAATGAACCTGAAGCTGAGATTAGTCCTGGGAGTTTACCAGTGACTGCAAATATGAAAGCCTCTGAGAACTTGAAGCATATTGTTAACCATGATGATGTTTTTGAGGTATGATTTTATGATTATTCTGGAGCAATCATAAGAACTTTCAATTTAATATTTTATTATTGCTAAAGACCTGATATTAATTGTAGAAAATGTTAATGCATTCATCATTGAGAAATTTCATATCTGCAAAAATATCACTCATTTGTCACTTTAAACTTACAAATTATTATGCCCTTTGTATTCAGATGTTTATGTGAATTAGATTATAGGTAGTCTAGGCTACTGTAAAATACATAATTGCTTTTATTTCTGTAGCTTAAAAATGAAAAGACTACTATAAGCATACCCAGTTATTTAACTTATTTATGCATTTATCCTTGAATGTGAAAGGTTTTTTAGTTGAATGTCTGAGATAGTTTTAGATGTGGAGTTTCTTTCAGTGGATCAATAAAAGCTGGAACTTTTTTTTTTTAACAGCTTTATGTGAGATACAACTCACATACCATATAAATCACTGATTTAAAGTATTCAATTCAGTGGCTTTTAGTATATTTACCAAATTGTGCAGCCATTACTACAATCACTTTTAGAACATGTTTCTCACCCCAGAGAGAAATCCCCTACTCCTTACCTGTTACTCCTCACTCTTTATCCCCTTCAGCGCTAGGCAACCAAAAATCTACTTTATATGCCGCTATAAATTTGCCTATTCTTGACATTTAAGTGGAATCACACAATATATGGTCTTTTGTGCCTGGTTTGTTTCACTCAGCATAATGTGTTTGTTTATCTGTGTTATAGCATATATCAACACAGCATCCATTTTTATGACTGAGTAATATTACATTGTGTATATCCACCCTTTGTTTATCCATTCTTCAGTTAATGGACGTTTGAGTTATTTCCACTTCTTGGCTGTAATGAGTAAGTCTGCAGTGAATTTTTGTGTACAGGTTTTTGTGTGGATATATATTTTCATGAATAAAAAATGATTGCACCATTTTATATTCCCTTCATATGCTGCTAATGGTAATGTAAAATGGTGAAGCTTTAACTTTTTAATTTAATGAATATCTGAAGTGTTTCTGATTTATAGCTGCATTGTTCACTGCAGTGTATACTAGCTACAAGTGGCTATTTAAGTTAATACATCTTTATCCCTAAAATTTCAAAGTGCATTCAAGCACACCATCTCTTTTCCTGGTTATCCGTGAGCTGTCATTTACAACAGGAATAATTTTTTTTTTTTTAAAAGGATGGTTAATATCATTCAATACACTGAAGCTAATGTAACATAGGCTGTGAAAAAATTATTAGGTTTGTTACAGTGAACTTATGACTCATTTAGTGTAATTTTTATGTGTAAGGCACTGTGTTTGGAGGTAAGGTGGCAGAATGGATAAGTGGATATAGGGATTTAAATGAATGCAAACACATATAATTAAGGATACACTGTGCTAAGTGTGTTAAAAAAGTACTAAGTGTTACAAAAATTTAGAAGGAAGATTTATGGCTGCCTTAAGGAGAAGGGGGCATTTCACCTGTGTTTTGGAAGATTTTAATTCACAGATACAGGAGAATGGAATGAAAGGGGAAGGAATTATGAGAGCAAAATAATGGCATTTGGAACATATGGAAAATAACATTTTATGTTACTGAATGAGTCAGAGGCAATATTATGAAATAAGATCGGTAGAGTAGATAGGGCCCTGATTACAGGGCTTTGAAAAGCCAAGCTAAGAAGTCTGGACTTAATGTTCTGTTGTCTTGAGGAGCCACTAAAGGTTTTTAATAGAGTGTTACTCTAATTCATAGAGCTATATTTGGTTGAAAGTTATTATAGTTGTGAGAATATTATAGGAGATGCAGCACGTGAATATCTCAGTATAAAAAAGGGAATAGAGGGAGCAGTATCCTAATGTTTGATTAGGATAATGATGCCATGAAAAGGGTAGAGGTGCAAATTGTACAAACAAGCTTGGAAGGACTGGTTGTGTTTCATTGCAATATCTTGAAAAGTTTAATATGTGTTTATAATATTTGTTTTCCCTTTAAAGTCTTATGACTTAATATTTATTTATTTGAAGAAACAAAAATTTAATTTTTTTCCCCTCCCCGCTTTTTACTAGGAATCTGAAGAACTTTCTTCTGATGAAGAGATGAAAATGGCGGAGATGCGACCACCATTAATTGAAACCTCTATTAACCAGCCAAAAGTTGTAGCACTTAGTAATAACAAAAAAGGTTAGATGTTGAAGGAAAGTACTAAGAGTAGAAATTGCCTCAATAAATTTATAAATTTTTTTGGAATAAATTTCATTCAATATTACGTTATTTGAAACATTTTAGAAACAAATTTTTAGGCGTGGCTTTCTGAAAGGTTCTCTTTCCTTCTCTCTCGTTTTTAGCGAAAGGCCTTGATAGTCTTTTCTTTCTCCTCATGCAAATTTACTTATAAAGGATGAACTTTACCGACACATAAGCCTGGATTGTAATTTCATATCTGCCACTTATCTGCTGTGTGATCCTTGAGTTAATTTTATCCATGTGTACATACCTGATTTGACATACAATGAGGCTAATGAACAATTTTGCATCGAATAGGCTAGATAATTTATCTTTCAGCACAGTACCTTATTTTTATTCATTCTATCACAAAACATTTTTTACACGCTGTCCAACCTCTGCCAGCCATTCTTTCATATAAGGCAATCTTAGACTCTTAGAGATCTTGAAGGGTATCTATCCCTTCCCTCACCCCTCCCCTCCAGCACCTGAGTATCTTTACATCATCATCCTCAAATGTTTACCCATTTGTCTTTATGGCATCAATGATACTTATTATCAAGGTGGCCCTTGGATAGCTTGGGTTCATAATATTTGTAGTAGTGATACCTAGAATTTGTTGAGCACTAATTGCTTAGGTACTACGCTAAATATTTTACGTGTTATTATCTAATTGTCACAATAGCCCCCATGATGAGGAGGAAGTGGAGTGTATCTAAGAGAGAACCTAACAACCATCTATTTTAATGGTTAAGAGCTCAAAACCTAAATACACTGAGATCAAACTTAGAGTCCCACTTGCTACTGTTAACTGTGAATACAATCCGGACTACTTGAGCTGTGCTCCTAAGATCTCAGAACATCAAAGATATCCTTAATTCATATAATCTTCTATGGATATGTCTTTATACACTTATTTCCATGATTTGGCTAGAATTGAGTTAGTTAAAAAAACAACCTTTTTAGCACTACTTTGAAAAAATACTACTTTTTATACTACCCATTATGGAATATGAACACTTATCTGTTTCTGTTCATATAATTGCTACACACACAACCACCTCACATATTGAGAGTTTACCATTCATAAACAAGTCTATGAAACGTTTTAAAAACATTAAGGAAGAGCTGACCTTTGAAAATTCCTTGATTTGTTTGGTAATTATATGTTTGTAGATTGACTGAATTGCTTGTTTTTATTAGAGTGGATGGGGGAAAAAATTCCGTATATATAGGAAACAATTTCTTGCCCAGATAAGTTCGGAAAGGTTGTAAACTATATTTTCATTATCAGTTTTTCCAATTGTAAATGGGTGAAAAGTATATTCACTGAACTTAACTAACCTTAGAAAGCAGTACATAATAATATCACCTTGTCAGTAACTAAATCAAATTCTTAGTAACCCCAACATTGGTTACTTTTTAAAAAATTATATCACCATCTAAAAATTATTTAGTCTTTGTATTAGGACTGAATTTTTGGGGTGCTTCCGATTTTCTTATCAATATAATTTATTACCTCATATATAGAACCAGGACGGTATAATTGCCATTTGTCATCACTGAAAAACATTTCACACAATTCTTGGGGAATTTATCATTGATGTTAAATTTGTTTTGTTTCAGATGATACAAAGGAAACAGATTCTTTATCAGATGAAGTTACACACAATAGCAATCAGAATAACAGCAATTGTTCTTCTCCATCTCGGATGTCTGATTCAGTTTCTCTTAATACTGATAGTAGTCAAGACACCTCACTCTGCTCTCCAGTGAAAAAAACTCATATTGATACTAATTCCAAAATAAGGTGTGTGAACATCTTGTACAGTTTTTCATTTATACAATAAGTAGAAGTAGTAAGGCAGATAACGAATACATAAACATATAGGGTTTAATAAATAAATACTATAGAAGTGGTTCCAGTAATATATTTTCTTTCCCCATTTCTATTGCTGATTTTCTATTTAGTTTTTATACATTACCATCTTAAATTAGATCTTCAAATGGGGAAGAATAGACTAGATTCTCAATATCCTGGTTAAAAAGTTGAATATTTTTGTATTTTTAGATAGGGCAACATAAACAGCATATTTGAGGTAATACAAATTGAAAGGAGTATTTTTATAGTTAGAAATGCAGAATCATTTTGGGGGCTGCCATTAAAGGATTCATTCAAATACTCTTGACTGGTGGTGTATATTTGGCTTAGGCTTAATTTTGTAGGACACACTCACTGAGAGAGATAAATGTTAATTTGTATAGCCTGGAATTTAGCTGAAGTCTAAAACACATTTTATTATTTAGGCTCTTGAGAAATTGGTTGTCTATAATGTTGGCGGCGGGTTTGAAAAGAAAAAAAGAAATTTGGTTATCAGAGTAAGGCCCTGCCATTCTACCATAGTGTTATTCTATCAGCTAAACTCTGTTTGTTAGAAAGATGGGCTGGACATGGTGGCTTAAACCTGTGCACTTTGGGAGGCTAAAGCAGGTGGATAGCTTGAGCCCAGGAGTTCAAGACCAGCCTGGGCAACATGGTGAAACCCCATCTCTACCCAAAAAAGTAGAAAAGTTGGCCGTGTGTGGTGGCATGTGCCTGTAGTCCCAGCTACCTGGGAGGCTGAGTTGGGAGGATCACTTGAGCCTAGGAGGCGGAAGTTGCAGTGAGCTGCGATCACACCACCACACTCCAACCTGGGTGACAGAGCTAGACCTTGTCTCAAAAAAAAAAAAAAAAAAAAAGAGAGATTGGGGTTGGCTGGATGTGGTAGAATACCTGTAATCCCAGCAATTTTTGAGGCCAAGACTATAGATTGCTTGAGTCCAGGAGTTCAAGACCAGCTTGGGCAACATGGTGAAACCATGTCTCTACAAAAAAAATTAGCCAGGTATGTTGGCACATGCCTGTAGTCCCAGCTACTCAGGAGGCCAAGGTGGGAGGTTCTGTAGCCTGGGAGGTTTAGGCTGCAGCAAGTCATGATCAGGCTACTGCACTCCAGCATGGGTGACAGAATTGAGATCCTGTCTCAAAAAAAAAAAAAATGGGGTTACTTGGGGTACCTACTAAACCAAAAGCTTAATGTATGGATATTTTTAACAGTCATTTAGAGTTCTTAAATTTCAGGCGTATGTAAGTAAAATTTGTATATTAACGTGTATTGTTGGAAAAGGGATGTGAATTTTATGCCTGAAAATGAGTATAAGGTATTGTGTAATTACAATCAATCATTTATTTCTATTCTTTGAATTTGAGGCTATGAGCTACTGTTTAAAATACTAATTTTTATAACCTAGATATTATCGTATTAATTTGTTGAATAATAAAATTTTGTTTATTGTTGGGAAAGTGATATATTTTCTAAATCCTGCTTTTAATATAATAAATAGAGCCTAAGCAAGGAATACAGCAACACCTTTTTGTGCTGTGTTTCTAGTAATGAAAGTTTTCTTTTTTGTAATGGGAAGACCCAGTATTAGGGAATTTTTGTGGAAACATAACTTGAGTATGTATTCAAGAGGACACAAATACTTAATACCACCAGGTAAAAATAAAATATTTTCTATAATTTTGGAGTGGCACATTTAAAAGTATTTGCCAAATACAGCTAGCTACTTAGAAGAGTGATTAGACTTCATGTATCTTTTTATGCCTTTTACATATTTGATATAAAACTTTGGACAATTCAGTTATTTGCTTTGTACAGTTTTCTTACCTATATATTTGAATGTAATAACAACTGTGTACTTCGTTAACTATGGTTAATTTGGTTAATAATGTAAGACTTCAAAATTAACTGTAAAAATGTCCTGTGTGCTTTACTCCACTATTCATGTTACTAGTTTTCTTTCCATATATCTGCCCTCCTGCAAGCATTTTGTTTCTTTAGCACATTCGTGAAAAGATGCAGCAAAGATTAAAAATTCCAATTTTATTCATAGTTCAGCCCTTTGAGAATTATTTTGTGACAAATTAGATTGGGCATATTTATGAAAATTAATCTTGGTTTTATCTGTAACTTAATTGTATTACTTGTCTGCTACTGAATATAAAGCTCTATTAACTATTAAGATAATATTTTTAAATTACATGCTTGATAATAAATGCCTTTTGTCTTTGACTTTTATTAAGTTTTTCTAACTTGTCTACCTACGCAATTTATTTATTAATGTTCCCTGTTACTAAGAAAGCTTGGCTTTATTATGTTTTTCATAAAATTATCTTTATTTTAGGCAAGAAGATGAAAATTTTAACAGCCTTTTACAAAATGGAGATATTTTAAACAATTCAACAGAGGAAAAGTTCAAAGCTCATGATAAGAAAGTTTTTAACTTACCTGAATATGATTTGAATATCGAAGAGCGATTAGTTCTAATTGAGAAGAGTGTTGACTCAACAGCCACAGCTGATGACACTCACAAATTAGATCACATCAATATGAATCTTAATAAGCTTATAACTAATGATACGTTTCAACCAGAGATGGAAAGATCAAAAACACAGGATATCATGCTTGGAACAAACTTTTTAAGCATTAATTCTAAAGAAGAAACTGAACACTTGGAAAATGGAAACAAGTATCCTAATTTGGAATCCGTAAATAAGGTAAATGGACATTCTGAGGAAACTTCACAGTCTCCTAATAGGACTGAACCACATGACAGTGATTGTTCTGTTGACTTAGGTATTTCCAAAAGCACTGAAGATCTCTCCCCTCAGAAAAGTGGTCCAGTTGGATCTGTTGTGAAATCTCATAGCATAACTAATATGGAGATTGGAGGGCTAAAAATCTATGATATTCTTAGTGATAATGGACCTCAGCAACCAAGTACAACTGTTAAAATCACATCTACTGTCGATGGAAAAAATATAGTCAGGAGCAAGTCTGCCACACTGTTGTATGATCAACCGTTGCAGGTATTTACTGGTTCTTCTTCATCTTCTGATTTAATGTCAGGAACAAAGGCAATTTTCAAGTTCGATTCAAATCATAATCCTGAAGAGCCAAATATAATAAGAGGCCCTGCAAGTGGCCCACAATCTACACCTCAAATATATGGTCCTCCACAGTATAATATCCAATACAGTAGCAGTGCTGCAGTCAAAGACACTTTGTGGCACTCCAAACAAAATCCCCAAATAGATCATGCCAGTTTTCCTCTTCAGCGCCTTCCTAGATCAGAGAGCACAGAAAATCAAAGTTATGCTAAACATTCTGCCAATCTGAATTTTTCTAATCATAACAATGTTCGAGCTAATACTGCATACCATTTACATCAGAGACTTGGCTCAGCAAGACATGGGGAAATGTGGGCCATCTCACCAAATGACCGACTTATTCCTGCAGTAACTCGAAGTACAATTCAGCGACAAAGTAGTGTGTCCTCCACAGCCTCTGTAAATCTTGGTGATCCAGGTTCTACAAGGCGGGCCCAGATTCCTGAAGGAGATTATTTATCATACAGAGAGTTCCACTCAGTGGGAAGAACTCCTCAAATGATGCCAGGATCACAGAGACCTCTTTCTGCACGAACATACAGCATAGATGGTCCAAATGCATCAAGACCTCAGAGTGCTCGACCCTCTGTTAATGAAATACCAGAGAGAACTATGTCAGTTAGTGATTTCAATTATTCACGGACTAGTCCTTCAAAAAGACCAAATGCAAGGGTTGGTTCTGAGCATTCTTTATTAGATCCTCCAGGAAAAAGTAAAGTTCCTCATGACTGGAGAGAACAAGTACTTCGACATATTGAAGCCAAAAAGTTAGAAAAGGTAATGGAACGTGAGTTTTTCATTCTTTTCTTTATGAACTTAATTATTTTCCTTAATTGGCACTCTTTGTTTTCTAAAGATGAAACAAGAGTCTCTGAATTACTGATTATCTCTTTATATTCTAGGTGTTTTTCTCTGGTACTGGGAATAGAGTTCCAAATTTAAACTCAGCCAGGACAATTGGGATGATAATGTGTGTTTCTATCCTCTCCTTTACTCCCCACTGTTTCTAACAAAAATGTATTAATTTTATATGTTTATGTGTCTGTCTCTGAGATTGTGCACACATACTAAAAATAATACATGTATCTCTGTTTAGCATTTTCTGAACTTTGCTATTAATAATTGTTGATTAAATATAAAAAATAGTTTACTATATAGTTAACAGAATAACAAAAAATGTATTGCGTATGTAAATATTTTATCTAATATTTTTTCCCCAGTCCACAGTATATGAACTAACATTGTCACTGACACAGATGGCTTCTGGCATGGCGTTTATTCTTAACTTTTCTGAATTTCTGCATTTCTGACCTACTTAAACTCAGTTAAGTGTTTCTGTGGCTCTAGTATGGCTTAGCAGTAGTTGCTTAAATAACTGATGCTCATGTTCAATTTATAATTTTATGTGGAGATGTTCGTCTTTTGAAAGGAGTTAGAAATGTAAATATATATCCTTGTAAAACCAATATGAGTACCATAGTCATGTGGCCCAAGTGTACAAGACATGATCTTTCTTTAAGATTTGACTTTATG
This sequence comes from Colobus angolensis palliatus, assembly GCF_000951035.1. Taxonomy (NCBI): domain Eukaryota; kingdom Metazoa; phylum Chordata; class Mammalia; order Primates; family Cercopithecidae; genus Colobus; species Colobus angolensis. Next base: position 556,956 of record NW_012118999.1, on the reverse strand, counting down.
TTTACTCACTAGATTTTACACAAGCATTATCTTTCTTTCTTTATTAAATATAAAATGTGTTCTTAAAAACAGGTGAACATAGAACTTCAATTAGCCATTTTTTAAAATTCCTTAAGTAAAATTTTCAGAAATGCCTAAAATATATGATTAGTACCTCTTACCAGTTTACATGAAATCTCAGCCTATAATTGTTCTTTTTAGTGCAGTCCTCAACTTTATATAAACTTTAAATAGGTAAACACCCACAAGCATTAGGCTACTTCATTCTCATCTATCCATTTTATTTCATCTAGTAACTCTGTACACACTGTTGAGGCTATTTGAACTTTTGTGCTTTTTCTAAGGCACTTGGAAATGTCTTAAGCAGAAGAGTAACATAGGTGCGTTTTATAAATAAATTTCTGGTGATGTTGTGAAACTAGATTTTAGGGGAAGAGGCTGTAGTCAAAGAGATTGAATTGTGATGCCATTTAGTAATCCAGATGAGAAATGAAATGTGAACTGTTATCAGTGCAGTTAAGACAAACGAGTTCAAGAGAAAGTTCTGAAATAGACTTTTAACAAGAGTTTACTTCTGATTGAATATTCCTGTAATCAATCAGAAAGGAAAAGGGATAAAGCTTGAGATTGTGCCTTGAATAACTGGTTGTTGGGAATGTCTTTAGCTATTACTGGACACAGAGGAGGATTGGGAGATTTGGAAGATGAGATGAGTTTGGTTTTTCTGTTCTGTGTAGTTTACATCTTATATGGCTGTTCTCCTACTCCTGTCTGACAGAGATATACCTGGATTTTAGTACATGAGAAGCAAGTAGTAACTATCTCATTGTTCAATGTGCCACTCTGCTTTTTTTTAATTGCCTACAATATTTATGTATTTTGAAAATCACGGTACAGGTTCTTGAAGAGTATATGACACTAGTTTCCTAGTTGTTTCCGCTAGTTATTTAGAGGTGTGAATTAGCTGATTGAAACTAAAGAGAAGCCTTGTAAGAAAAGAAACAGGGCAAACTGTGTCTGAACACAAATCTGCAGCTGAGGACTCCCATTTTCAAGGATACCATACTTTGAAGTTACATGGGGTGCTTCTCTCCTCATATGCTTGCCCAGACTCCTGCCTTCCGGGCCACTGGTTGGCTACACTGTAGTATCTTCTAGCCCTTCAGTTGGGAAGCATTTCTAGCAAATACCAAAGTATATATCCTGCTCTACTGCTCTACTGCATTTCTTTTAGGGTATTTTATCTCTATGTCTTCCTTTCCCTTTCCCTTTCCCTTTCCCTTTTCCTTTCCCTTTCCCTTTCCCTTTCCCTTTCCTTTCCCTTTCCTTTCCTTTCCTTGGCAGAGTTTTGCTCTTGTTGCCCAGGCTGGAGTGCAATGGCACCATCTCGGCTCATCGCAACCTCCACCTCCCAGGTTCAAGCGAATCTCCTGCCTCAGCCTCCCTAGTAGCTGGGATTACAGGCATGTGCCACGACGCCCAGCTAATTTTGTATTTTTAGTAGAGACAGGGTTTCTCCATGTTGGTCAGGCTGGTCTCGAACTCCTGACCTCAGGTGATCCGCCCGCCTTGGCCTCCCAAAGTGCTGGGATTACAGGCATGAGCCACCATGCCCGGCTCCATGTCTTTCTTAAATGTATGCTGTGTTTGCCTGTTTCAGTTCTTAAAAAGTATTCACACGTGAGACTGCTTTTATCTAACATATGTGAAAGTTTTATCTTAAATTGATTCATGTTTTATAAACCACATTTTTAAAATAATTTAAATTTTTAAAGAATTACTTTAAAAAAAATTTTTTTAAAGCATTTAGAGAGACATTTTAGTCTTAACAGTTCAGAATCCTACTCTGCTGCTCAGTTAGCTACTTGGGTAAGTAACTTTGACTTTCCTTACCTTGGTTGATTCATGTGTATATTAGGTGCAATAAAAGGAACTACTAGGATTGCTTAAAAATTAAATGGGTGAATACATGCAAAGCACTTAGAATGGTACCTGGCATATATAACTAAGTGCTAAATAAGTGTTTATTGCTATTATCTTCGTCCTCATCACCATCTTTTAAATATAAAGAAATTATCAGCTGATTAAAGTTATTTTTTAAAACAACAAAATATTGTGCAATAGGTTATTTTATGATGGTAAAATTATTTTTCTTAAAAATTTAAATGTAGTTCATAATTTAAAAATATAAACAGATTTACTATATCAACGATTAAGGCCTTTTTAGAAAGTGAAGATAGTGTCTGTATGTTTAGCTTGTAAAAATTTGTTTTAAATACCTATTTATCAAGGATGATGATCTTGAATAATATTTTTGTTATATATACTTATCTGTCAGAAACAATACCAATAAAGTGTCAATAGAGACATTTGTATTCATTCACACACTTATATACGTACATACATACATAAAACTAACAAATAGAAATTTCAATAGACATTTGGTATTTTCTTCATGATTTCATTATTAGTCATCTCTTCTTCAGAAAATACAGTTCAGAAGATTATTTCATAGTTTAGGAAATAACTGTGGTTCAAAAGATGAAATGTGTTAATGTACTGCTAGTAATTATCTGTTGGTGAGATTTGGGGACTTTTTGATACATTTCTAAAATGTTTTCATTTTGAAAGATAAAATGGGCCGGGCGCGGTGGCTCAAGCCTGTAATCCCAGCACTTTGGGAGGCCGAGACGGGCGGATCACGAGGTCAGGAGATTGAGACCATCCTGGCTAACACGGTGAAACCCCGTCTCTACTAAAAAATACAAAAAACTAGCCGGGCGAGGTGGCGGGCGCCTGTAGTCCCAGCTACTGGGGAGGCTGAGGTAGGAGAATGGCGTGAACCTGGGAGGCGGAGCTTGCAGTGAGCTGAGATCCGACCACTGCACTCCAGCCTGGGCGACAGAGCAAGACTCTGTCTCAAAAAAAAAAAAAAAAAAAGATAAAATGGTAATGATAAATGCAAGAGTAATCACAGAAGATGGGATTATTCAAGAAACAGTGCTTTTTGAAAAGCTTACAACTTTGATAAATAGGATTAAGTTTAATAGATTAAGGTAAAAATTATATATGAAGAAGGAATTCTGAAAGCAGAGAGAGACAAGGAGTTCAACCTGGTTGAATTAAGGATTTATTTTGAGAACATTTGATAATAAAGTATGGATATTAGAAAGTCATAATATATAAAGTTTATTTAGTATTTACAAAGTGCCAGAAACTATTATCACTGTACAGTTACCTTGCTGTATAAATGTTTCTCAATTTTACATGAGTCCTGTGTGATATTTTTATTATCTCATTTTACCATAAGGAAATTTAGGCACAGAAGAGTTAGGTGATTTTCCCAGGATGATATGTGTTACGTAGTGGAGAGAAATAACTTTAAAAGCCCATCAGAAGAATTTCAAGTTGACACAATAAACAAGAGAGAGCCACTATTATTTCCTGAGCAGATAGAGTACTTTAGGACATCTTAGGCAAAAGTGTTCAGGATGAATTGATAAGAAGTAGCTTAGGAAACAGTTTCAATAATAAAACAGCCAAATGAGAGATAGTTGATCTGGGGTTTTGGCTCTCGTGGTGATGAGTCTGAAAAACACTTGGGTTAAAATTACTTAGTTTTAGGGATTGAATGAGAAAAAAGATTGAAGAGGTAGCCAGGGTTTCTGATTTGGGATATTTGGTTATCAAAATTAATTAATTAATTTTTAAAAATAGAGACAGGGTGTCGCTGTGTTGCCCAGGCTGGTCTCAAACTCCAGACCTCAAGCAATCCTCTTGCTTCAGCCTCTCAAATAAGCAGTCCTCTCACTTCAGCCTCTCAGATAAGCAGTCCTCTCGCTTCAGCCTCTCGAAGTGCTGGGATTACAGATGTGAGCCACCATGCCCTGCCAAATCAGTATTTTTTTTTTTTTTTAAAGTTCTAGTAGTTACAGAAATGAAGTCTTTAAAGCATTGTGGTATAATATAAAAGTTTGGCAAAAAAATAACTTAGTTGGTTTTGAAGATACTGAATTTGATGTGATGATAATGTATGCAAGTAACATGGAACACAATACGATACTAGGTTTAGTGACGCAAATTTGAGATACAAACCATATGCATGAGTGAATTTTCCTAGGCAGTAATTATGTGGGATAAGAAAAAAGTGTGTTTTTAAGAGATACTGAGAAGATATATTGTTTTAAGTAATGTTAAATTGCTAAGATTGCTAGACATGCTTATTATTCCAAAGAGCAGCCCATTCCACTTCAGTGGTATGTACAGACTTAAGATTTCTTCAACATCTTTCATCTTTCCCCCTGCTACCCACCATTAACTGCTAGAAATTTATTATTTTAAGGCAGGATGGTTTGAATAACCAAACATTTGTACCTAGATTTTACCTTTGTTCTTCCTTTAACCTAGGTAAGTGGTTTTCAGACTTTACTATATAGGGTCTATAAATAAAACTGTACATTCTGAGTGATTTCAGAGATTTTCAGATTAATTTTGACGTGTGTGTGTGTGTGTGTGTGTGTGTGTGTGTGTGTTTTGCTTTGTATGTGAACCGGCATCCATTTATTCGTTATCCCATTTTTCAGTAAGGAAATTTAGGTGCCAATTAATTAATTTTCCCAGGATGATATATATGTTATGTGAAGGAGGGGGAACAACTTTAAAAGCTGGTCAGAAACATTTCAAGTTGACACAATAAATAAGGTGAAGCCACTGTTACTTCCTGAGCAGATATAGTACTTTGGGTTATATAATGTTAGATATGGTTCTTTTGAGTTGTCTGAGAGTGGTTTAATGTGATTCTACCACCATTCTCCTAAAAATAATTTTATTCAGTAAAAATAATCCTTAATATTGAATATAATTTGAGTAATTTGCCAGTGAAAATTAACTCTTTATTTCTGCAAGTCTCTAGTGTGGGGATGCTTTCTTTTCATATGTTCAAAACATTCTAAAATCATATAATTTTGAAAATTGTCCGTTTTATTTATAGAAACTACTTTGTGCTACATTCATGCTCTTATTTATTAGATGGTATAATCAGAATGTATGGGCATTAGAAGCAGATTGAAAGTGCCACATAAATATATTACTAATTAACTACTTTAATAGCAGCAGGATTTAGACTCCAGACTTCAAAGCATTGATTCAAACGGGTAGAAGATGATGGAGGATCTCCATTCACTCCTCTACACCCACCATCTTAATTCTAATGGCAAAGTAGACATGTAAAAATGTTTCCCTAGTGGCTTTCACAATGTCTGCCCTACCTCATGAGGTCAGTTCTCAAATTAAAATTTGCTACTTTACTCAGCTGAGAGTTAGTAATAACAGATAATCTATTGAAACTTAAGTAGTTTTTAAACCTTTTAATAGTCACCCCTCTTACCTCCCACTGCCAAAAAAAAAAAAAAAAAAACAAAAAAAACAAAAAACTACCTCGAATCCAAAGATACAAAGTAGATGTCACCTTGAAAATTTCAAAATTTACTTAATTAAACTAATAAGCAAAATTTGAAAAGGAATAAGAACTTTATATTTCAAAGGTGAATGGTTACTATCAGCATTTACTAACATTCCTCAGATATTAAGCATTCCAAACCATAATATGATTAACACAGCATGGTAAGTGTTAAGTTCGCTTGTTACTATACAACTATCAGTATGTAATGAACAACATTGCCTGGGACATTATGCCTAGCATTTAATTGAGCACTGCACAATGTGTTGTGACAGGAAGCGGTTTTATGTGGATATCTGTACAAACCCGAAGTTAAAACCAGACCTGTTTTGAGCTTCAGCTTTATTTGTCAGTAAAATATTTACAGTAAGCTCATGTGTTTAGAGATGACAGAGAAGGCTTTGCTGCAAGATCTGTGTAAAGGGTTAATCAGGCCACTTGAGTCAATAACACATTAAAGCTCTCTGCACAGCAAATGTGTGTGTGTCTGTTATTTATGTATGTATGAATGATTTCTTTATTTTTTTATTCCAGTCAAATGTTTATGAAACCTCTGAATTGCCTCTGCTAAATCTTATCCTTGGTGAAATGGTTTGGGAAGATGCAGCTCTGGGCTATAAGTTTAGCTTTTACTTTAGAATTCACAGAATAACTGGAAGTGTACATGGTAATTTTATGGATCCTTTTCTTTCTGGAATCTTGTATTGTTTCTTGGCATCAGATGTCAACTTCAAATTTTGAGAAGGAATATATTTGCTAAGAGTAATACAGAAATGCTTGTTATGATATTTCTGTCTTAATAATAAACCATGCTCAAAATGTGGTTTCCCCAGTTTGACCGTTAAGCCCTCATCAGGGACATGACTAAAGGCACTCACATGAAACTACAGCAGTTCATAAACAAGTGGAACAGTGGGAATCAGGCAGTGTGTTTATTGAGGTACATCTTCAGGCAGTTCTGGGATTAGCAATTAGGTATTCATATGAACTCAGTTTGTGAGAGGATTCCATCAATGGCTCTTTAAATTTAAGCAGCAAAGGCCACCACTAACTCCTGAAATACAGTGAACTTTAATACCAGTTTATTTGAATGGGGAAAATTTGCCACACATTTTCTCGTTTTCTTCTTCTTGTAATTTTAGAGCAGCAGGAGCATTTTAAAAGTTATATTCGCCAGCCTGGGTAATATGGTGAGACCCTGTCTCCATTAAAAATAAAAAAAAAAAAATTAGCCAGGCACGGTGGTGCACACCTGTGGTCCCAGCTACTCAGGAGCCTGAGGCAGGAGGATGGCTTGAGCCCAGGAATTTGAAGCCAGCCTGGGTAACATAGCAAGACTCTTGTCTCTTTAAAAAATAAAATTAAAAAGGGTGTATCATAAATTTTTGTGTACGTTAAAACTGTTCTGTAATGCAAGATATTTTTCTAAACACCTAAATATTTAGAAACTGAAATGTGGTTGAGCACAGTGGCTCATACCTGTAATCCCAGCAGTTTAGGAGGCTGAGGCAAAAGGATTGTTTGAAGGAAGGAGTTTGAGACCACCCTGGTCAAGTGTTGTGAGACCTCGTCTCTACAAAAATAATAATAATAATAACTAGTCAGGTGTGGTGTTGAGGACCTGTAGTTCTGTGTGCTCAGGAGGCAAGATCATTTGAGCCCAGGAGTTTGAGGCTGCCCTGAGCCAGGAGCATGCTGTGGTACTCCAGACTGGGAGTCTACCTCTTAAAAAAATAAAAAAAAATCGAAATGGTATTTTTTGCAAATATATTTTGTGTTATGTATATTTAAACACTCAGTTTATTTAATACATTAGAATTTGCATAAAATGAAGTAGATCTCTAAAAATTCATTTGACTTAGAATTATTGGGTGTTGGTAAAATTTATCTTTATATAGATAAATTAATTTCTGTTCTGTGTATGACTTTAGATACACATACATCTGCATACGGCGTCAGTTCCTATTTTCTGACATAAAAGATGTGTTAGGAGTAAAGGAAATAGCATTCTAAAAGCAGTTATATGTCTGTACTTTCTTCCTTTGCTTAAACATGTGAATGGTTGTATTTACATGTAATTTGTGTATATGTATATGTTGTCATGTAAATACGTGGTAAATGGTTCCAATTTCTTTCAGTGACTCTGAAAATTAGTGTTGCATGATACTTCTCTGGTTTTGGGGTTACTTGAAAATAAGTCTGCTTATATAACATGTCTCGTGGATTTTGCATGCTACACTAATCTCTGTTAAATCTATCCCCTCTTTATTCAGAGTATGCTGTCAAGGTCCTTTAATTCCAATTTTACTGCTGTAAGCAGTTTTCACTATGGCAGCTCTAGGGATTTGCATAGCCGCCAAGGCAGTCTTGCCTTGAGTGTTGCAGATGGAAGAGGTTCTGGTGGGCACATTTTTCGAGTGAGTACCTACACTAGACCAATACTTTTAGCTTGTAGAAGAGAAAACCCCAAATTTTAAGTGTTTTAATGTTTCCAGGAAAAAAATGTTTACTCTGGGCTAGAAACCTTGATTTCCTCTGAGTTCTTCCATGGCTTAGTTCTAAACCTTTCTTCAAAGCTGATACAGTCATTATCTCTTGAGTTTCTTTGGTCATAAACTAATGATGTAGTCAGCAAAAAGCAAAAAGCAGTGTACAATAGGAATAACTGAGAGTTTTTAAAAACTATTCTTCATAGTATTTTTTCTCTTAATATTAAACCTTCTGTTCCTAACTAAAGATTTTAAGGCTATGCTATATGTAATCCATAGACCTGTTACAGGGAAGAATAATTTTAACTCCAGTGATTGAGAATTGACTGAGAGAAAGCACTACCCTGAACTAAAGTTAATCATAATTCACTGAGCATGATTAACTGTGAGACTGGAGAAATTGTGATAAGTATCAGTGAAAAGACAAAATACAAATCCTTTCTTACTCACATTTTACTAAACATTTCCTTAGTAGTGAAGAAGAAAGGTTTATCATTTTAACCAAAATTAGGTATGGGGGATAAAAACACAGAGAAAGAGAAAGAATGACTCTGGGTGGCCCTGTTTTAAGTTTTTTTCGCATAACATCTTGAAGTAGTAGCGTGGCTTCTAAAATATTTCCTTCTGCCCCTCTCCTTCAATCCCGAAAAGACTGTTTTCTCTCTAATAACCCTATTTTATCCCTTCCCCATAGTTTCCATGTGAAGTATTTGCTTACTTCTGGGTCCTTCTACCTGAGCGATGGTATCCCCCATTTTAGTATATCCCTGACTCTCCTCCGGTGTTACAGATTAGGACCAATCTCCTGGATTCTCTTGGCTCTGGCTGTACCTGACCTAGACTTAAACGCTGTCCTCTGTCACCTGCCACCATGTGATTCCTATGCTGTTGAGTGGCAGTAGTCATGTTGAAACCTCCCAAGTTTGTTTACTTACTTACCTACATATTTATTTATTTACTTATTTATTTTGAGGCGGAGTTTTGTTCTTGTCGCCCAGGCTGAAGTGCAGTGGCGTGATCTCAGCTCACTGCAACCTCCGCCTCCCGAGTTCAAGCGAGTCTCCTGCCTCATCCTTCCAAGTACCTGGGATTACAGGTGCCCACCACCACACCTGGCTAATTTTTGCATTTTTAGTAGAGACGGGGTTTCACTATGTTGGCCAGGGGTCTTGAACTCCGTACCTCAGATGATCTGCCTGCCTCGGCCTCACAAAGTGCTGGGATTATAGGCATGAGCCACCCTGCCCAGCCAAGAACCTCTCAATTTAAAAGAGGAGAGAGAAGGGTGATAACTGTCAGTCTCTCATTCCAAGAGTCCCTGGGGGTAAAGATCGGTGGCTTTTATTAACTCAGGGGTAATCTTTGCCATTTATAGTCACCTGAAGCAATTGTATTTTCCAGATTTTTTTTTTTTTTTTTTAGACGGAGTCTTGCTCTGTCGCCTGGGCTGGAGTGCAGTGGCCAGATCTCAGCTCACTGCAAGCTCCGCCTCCCGGGTTCACGCCATTCTCCTGCCTCAGCCTCCCGAGTAGCTGGGACTACAGGCGCCCGCCACCTCGCCCGGCTAGTTTTTTTGTATTTTTTAGTAGAGACGGGGTTTCACCGTGTTAGCCGGGATGGTCTCGATCTCCCGACCTTGTGATCCGCCCGTCTCGGCCTCCCGAAGTGCTGGGATTACAGGCTTGAGCCACCGCGCCCGGCCCAGATTCTTTTATAGTAACATTTTGTGCTTGTTTTTTTTTTCAATTTGGAGCCTTTGAATCTATTGACTTTTACATGGTGTCCTTGTTGTTTTAAAAGGTAAACATAGTTATACATTCACACCTGAGTTAAAATTTCAAGCTGAGAGCTAAATTCATTATTATATATTGTAAAAGCACATCTCAGAAAGGGAGAAGGAAAATAAAGTATTCATTGCATAGATACACAAAATTAGATCATGTCTAAAAATTCTAAGCCATGGTTTGAACTAACTGCACATGATAGATCTGTTGCAGATATAATTTCTAAGATTAAATTTGAAATCCTTAACTTTATATGTGTGCTGTAGTATGTCATAGCAAAGTAGATTTTAGATTAATTTTTCAATATGATGATGTAGTTTGCATTTCTGTGTTGCTAGCCATAAACTGTTTTGAACGTAACAATAGTGCTATTGATCGCAATCTGTTTTGTTTTCTAAAACATATATAGGGATGTGCTTAGAAGTAAAATTGAAGTGAAAAACATATGTGTCTTGCTTCCTGGCATATTTATAATAAGAAATATTCAGGGGCTCTGTGCAGTGGCTCACACCTGTAATCCCAGCACTTTGGGATGCTGAGGCTGGAGGATCACTTGAGCCCAGGAATTTGACACCAACCAGGGCAATATAGGGAGACCCTGTCTCTGCCCTGCCCCACTCCCCTGCAGTGAGCCATGATCACACTACTGCAGTACAGCCTGGGTGGCAAAGTGAAACTCTATCTCCAAAAAGAGAGATAGAGATAGAGAGGTGTGTGTGTGTGTGTATGTATATATATAGAGAGATATGTGTGTGTATATATATATCTTCAGGGATAATGAGATTGAGTCTGTTTTTCCCATAAAGCTATCGGCTTGGTAAACTATAATACAGGAATAATATTAACCAGTTAATTGGTTTTAATAGCATTTCTCCAAATCAGTACTTTTGAAACTATTGAACTCAATATGGCAGAATTAAGCTACAGCAAATTTTATATTCATTTCACACCCCAGTTTTATCCCAATAAAGTAAGTTTTACAAGACTATAAGTGTATTGATTCTGCTTATTAAAATTTAGGGGAAAAAAATCCCATGGGGACTGTTCTATTAGAAGAACAGCAGTTATTTATTTGTTTTTACCAAAAATCTTTTTATAGTGCTCAACTTCAGTGTGTTTTAGTTTTTCTTAAAATTTGAGACTCGAAACTTTGATTAATAATTATATTTGTTCAAAGGTGTTAAAAGCTAGGTATTGCTGTAAGTAAAACTAAAAGGAAAAAATAACATGCAGAATTCATCTTCTACATGTGTGTATTGTACATAAATATATTAACTATATTTTCATATAAGCTTTTCATACATACAAAAACATCTTGCTATGTACCTTTGGAAGAAGTGAAAGATACTAATTGATGGCAGTAATGATGGCAGTGTTTGATTTGGGTCTTCATCTTTGCACTATTTGGCAATATTTTTTCCTAATCGTCTCTCAAGTGTCATCCTCTTGGTTTCACATCTTAAAGAACATTATTTGTTTACTTTTTATTTCCTTCTCATTTGAAGCATACCCAAACATCCAGTTCAGGAGATCCTTGTCAAGATGGTATATTCATTTCAGGACAGCAGAGCTACTCATCAGCCACACTTAGTCACAAAGATTTTCCTCCAGACAGCTTGATGAAAGTGGGTGCTTGGGAAAACAAAATGTAGTATCTGTGAGCTTTCTGTATTTTGCAGTTTTTGGACTAGATATTATATTTGCTTTAGATGAAAATACTTTTTTGAGGGCTTTCCCCCCTTTATTAGTAAGGTTTTAAAAAATATCAGAAATACAAAATAGAATTTGACCCTGTCTACTATTTCTCAATTCATTCCATGATTTTTCCACCCTGGAGAAATTGTTTTATTTTTGCATTTAGATTTCTCTTATATAGTAACATCTATTTGTTTTGTCATTCGCATCAGGGCCTTTTTGGTATTCCTGATAGTAAAACTATTTGGAGAATTGAAGATGAACTTGTGTTAAATTCTTCATTGTAGGATCTTTTACTGTTACTAAAGTCAAATGTAATTACCTCAAATGTAATTAGAAATCGTCTTGAAAGATTTTTGTATATGATAGAATAGATGATGGTTGAGTTTTTAGTACTTTTGTTGCAATTATCTACGTATGGCCAGTGCCAGACAGATAATTTTTTACTATCCTCCTCAACTGTTTTTCCTTATTTTCTTAACTGATTCCATCCCTCTAGTATGACCAGATATAATTATGAAGCATAGTTATTTATTACATAAAACTTCTGTGTTGCCCTTCAGAGTAGTAGCTACCCAGTCATCTAATACTTAAGTTCGTCTAATATATAAGTTCATAAGTTTCTAACCCTCTTTTCTTTTAACTGAGCTTTGTCACCCAGTTTTTTCTCATTACATATATTTTGTGGTTTAGGGTTACTGAGTTTGTTTTAATACTTTTTAATTTCCTGAGCCATCTGCTAATTGTAGCTTAATATATTCCATGTGTATGTTTAACACTGATGTAGGCAAGACCAAATACCTGGTGTCAGGGAGTCTTAAGGTCAGTAGTAATTATCACCTGGCTTTTACCCAGGAGAAAGATACTGAATTTGCATGTAGGAATAAATGGTATAAACGTAGAGAAAATCATGGGCTATCTGCAGAATTGTATGTGAGTAATAAAGCAACAGCAGAACCAGTTAATTACTCATGGGCAAATCAGTTGCATTAAATCTATAGTGATCAAGTAATAAACAGGTTTTTTTCCCTAAAAATGTTGGGCTAATATAGCACTTCATTTTCCTTCTCTCCAACCAGTATAAGATTTGTCAGTAACATCCTTGTGTCCTGTCACAGAATACCCATGTGTGTTCCCAGACTTCAGAATTTAACTGAGTCCTCAAGTACAACACAGTTTAACAGTGAAATAGAATGCCTTTTTTAAAAAGTACAAATCTTTACCAAAGCTAAACTACTTTATATCTTTCAGCAAGGTTCACCAAGAAAAGCATGTAGTTCTGAAACTGTTGCCATATCTTTCTCCAAACTTTTCTACTTTGGGATAATTTAGGGAACTGGACCTCAACTATTTCCCTCAGAGTTTTCCCATAATTTCCTTGTCGATGAGATTTTCTTTCTGTTACTAACCAACAAGGAAATTATAAGTTAATAGCTTAACCATATTTTTCTACACAAAAATCTTTTTATATGCAAATATTTGTAATACGACTGTAACCTCTTTTTTTTGTGTATAGAGATGGAGTCTTGCTCTGTCACCCAGGCTGGGGTGCAGGGGCATGATCATGGCTCACTGCAGCCTTAAACTACTGGGCTCAAATGATCCTCCTACTTGAGCCTCCCAAGAAGCTGGGACTACAGGTGTGCACCACCATGCCCAGCCAATTTTTTTTTTTTTTTTTTTTTTTTTAAGAGATAGGGTCTTGCTGTTTTCCCAGGCTGATCTTGAACTCCTGGCCTGAAGCAGTCCTCCTGTGTAGGCCTCCCAAAGTGCTGGGATTATAGGCATGAGCTACTGCACCCCGCCTCTTATTTTTAAGATAGATTACTCATACTAACAGAATAAGCTATTAGCCACATTTCTACAAAGGTGATTTTAAGTCAGGTTTATTCTCTAAAAATGAGAGGCATTAAAACAAAGATAGTTCTTGAACAACAACAAACTAATAATTTCTATTTTTTTTTGCTTTATGAATAGGGTAGAATGTCAATATGTAATTTTTGTGGCTAATAGTCTGAAATTAATAATATTAAGAGATTGTAAAAGTTGCTAACATACACACAAGGAATAAATCAGTTTTCTACATAGATAGCTGAATTGACTTGTTAATTCTGGGAAAGAAGGAGTAAAAGTAGAAAAATATATTTAAATTTGGAAAGAATTTTACCAGAAAATTAGTTTTTTTCTGAAGAAAAACATCAGCAAATGTACCTTTTGTGTATGTGTGTTTGATTTGTATGGGAAAAGATACGCATCTCATAGACTGGCTTAAATTTTAAAATTTTGATATACTATGTCCCATTTTAACATTTGGTTACTATAAAATAGATACATCTAAGAAAATACAAATATAGCTCACAAAAAAGCAAGTAATTTAAAATATAGATATGATGTATTTCCATTTGAAAGCTTAAAAAAGAATGTAACAAGCACTCGGGAAACTTTAGAATTAAGACATTAATAGCTTATTTCTTTTAAGGTTTAAAATTAATAGAAAAATAGTAAGTGGCATGGTATTGTTTGACTTAATTGGAATGTGAAACTCTAGTGCTTTTGTAATGCTCCAAGAAGAAATCCAAATATTTGAAATAAGACATGATTATTGGTCATTTTAAGATACTTCATGTTTTTCTTAGATGCCTTTGAGTAATGGACAGATGAGCCAGCCTCTCAGGCCTCAGGCAAATTATAGTCAAATACATCATCCCCCTCAGGCATCTGTGGCAAGGCATCCCTCTAGAGAACAACTAATTGATTACTTGATGCTGAAAGTGGCCCACCAGCCTCCATATACACAGCCCCATTGTTCTCCTAGACAAGGCCATGAACTGGCAAAACAAGAGGTAAGAATAATCAAGACTATTTGAAATATGGGACTAAGCTTTTTATGTATTTTTATAGAATAAGTTACTTAATTATGAGCAGTAAATCCATATAGAATGTTAACATAGTTGTTACCATTTAAAGTTTTATTTTTATGTTATGTTTATAAGGTATTAAACTTGGTGATTTGTATTTGACTTTGTGATCATACAACATAGGATTTAGTATTTTGAGCGTGATTGATTTATTCTGGTACGGTTGCTTTTCCACAACTGGTTGATACTCCAGTGGTCAGACATTCCTTAGGAATATAAATAGGAGACCATTAAGCTGAAATTGTTCTGTGACACTTAAAGTCTTAACTCCTTAGATTTTGAAATTTGACTACAGACTTTAAACTACTTTGAGTATTTAATCTTAAAAATTACTTAAGTCAGCAAGCTACGCATTTCTTATGTCTTGATAGTTATTAATAAAATGATCAATAATATTAGAAAGGTAGAGAACAAATGCTTTATTCATTTTGGTTGTGTCTCTGGTGAAAGAGAGTGTTTTATAACACAAGTTTTAATTCTTGCATCTTTTTTTGTAGCTTGGTTATAAAAACTATCAATTGGTCATGTTTTAAAATCCCAACTCCTTTGAAGCCTTTAAACAAATTCAGTAAATGAAGAGTTAGTATCACAAAACCACCAATGGATCATTTAGATATCTTACGAAACAAGCCACTAAACAGAGATACTGTGTAATTTAGATGTCCCACAAGTGGAAACTGATAATAATATACATGTTTTGTGTTTATATACTATGGCAGTAAAATCTGTGATGTCTAAAAAGTAAAACAGGGTCAATATTAATTGATTCCTTATCCTCATAAGACAAGCAATAAAATTAGGAGCTATGCTTTATATAATCTCAGCTCTGCCTTTAACTCACTAACTCATTAACATAATATTCTATGTTGTATTTCACTTCATCTGAACAAATGTTTATTTTTGATGAATTCTTATGTTTATGTTTGCTTGTACTTAACCCATCAGTATTTAAATATAGATGTTGTGGCATTATAACTTTTTCTGAAATAGTAAGTTTCCTTTATTTTCATATTAACTCAGATTCGAGTGAGGGTTGAAAAGGATCCAGAACTTGGATTTAGCATATCAGGTGGTGTCGGGGGTAGAGGAAACCCATTCAGACCTGATGATGATGTAAGTTTTCTTTGTATATTCTTGAAACACCTATAAAGTTTTATTTGCTGATTCAATACTTATATGTAAGTGAAAATCTAGTAGATGTTTATGTAAATCTAGGTAGACATCACCTTGATTCCCCACTGTATTGCTTACCTTTTTGTTTTGTAATTTGACCAGTTCAAGTTAAAACAATTTAACCAAAAACTATGAATGTTTGTGATATTATCAAGTGATCTTTAATTTTCTTATTGCTTTTTCACTCATCTATAAAAGTAATTTTATTACTCTCAAGAGAAATCACTGAAGTCAGAATTACTAGAGGTAAAAATAACTAGTTTGTTACAGTATTACTCAGAGAAGTCAGGGAGAAAACTTGTACCATGATTGAAATATTTGCATGGTGTGGAGGAGAAGTTGCTCCTTGGTACTCTGTTATTTATACATACTGTTTTTAGTTAAATAAACAATTTTTTTTTTGTTATTAAAGGGTATATTTGTAACAAGGGTACAGCCTGAAGGACCAGCATCAAAATTACTGCAGCCAGGTGATAAAATTATTCAGGTAATTAAAATAAATCCATATTTGTTTTTCATTTTATAACACTCTAATGTTTTCATAGTTTAAAATGTTTTCACTTCAACTTTGAAAATCGCGGGAGGCTGAGGCAGGAGAATGGCATGAACCTGGGAAGCAGAGCTTGCAGTGAGCTGAGATCACGCCACTGCACTCCAACCTGGGCGACAGAGTGAGACTCCGTCTCAAAAATAAAATAAAATAAAATTAGTTTAAAAAAATTTTTAAATAATTTCAAGCTTAGAGAAAAGCCACAAAAATAGTACAATAAACACCAGTATTACATCAATTGGTCACCAGTTGTTCATAATTTGCTACATTGTCTTTAGCGTTTATTCTCCTCTTTCTTCTGCTTTTCTCCCTCCGTCTATACACACACACACACACAGAGAGTCACACTCACTCATACACTCAACAGTTATGCACGTTTATTTTCGGGAACCATTTGGGAATGTGTAGTTTCAATTTGTGACCGAGCAAGTTACTTTACCTGTCCGTGCCTGGGCTTTCTCTTCTCTAAAATAAGATGGTGAAAGAATCTTTTTTGAGCATTGTGAGAATCAAAGGATCTAATTCATATTACACACTTAGAATTGTGTGTTTGGTACACAGTAGAACCTCAGTAAATATTAACCTTAATTGTAAGAAATATGGTGGTCTCGATGTGATGGCTTCAAGACAATCGGAAGGCTAGCCCTTGCCCCTTGCTATGCTACAGTTTGGTCACCTCAGACGCACATTAGCATTATACAGCACCATGTCTGACATTATTTCTTAAGTGATTCCTAACATTGGACTGCTACATAAGAATTGTCTGAAAAGTTGGACAAAACACACATTTCTAGACCCCATCTTCAGAGACTTTATTCTTTGGTTTGGGTAGGGCCTGTGAATCTGTATGTTATTTTAAGTTGCCAAAGTGATTCTTATTTTCTTGCAGGTTTGTGAACTACTTGGCAGAAATGCAAATAAATTACTATAAAATGTTTTTCCTAAAAGCATTTTTCCTCTTTCTTCCAGGCTAATGGCTACAGTTTTATAAATATTGAACATGGACAAGCAGTGTCCTTGCTAAAAACTTTCCAGAATACAGTTGAACTCATCATTGTACGAGAAGTTTCCTCATAAGCACTGTGGACAAAAAAAGGGGGGAAGACAGCAAGATTTATTGGAAGATACTTGCAGGGGAAATTAATATTTTGACTATTTTTATATATAAAGAAGAACTCAAAAAATTATGTTCAAATTTGTACATTAATGAAGTAATGGAACTTGTGGTTAGAGGGAAAGAACCACTGTACAGAATATAAAGGAGACTGTTGAACTGATACCATATAAAACTTGTTAGGTTTTTAAACATAGCAATCAAGGCTACAAAAACAAACCTGTGTTGTTTTTGTATAGATTGTAGGTTTATTTTTGGATTTCATATACATGACTGAACTGTGTGCAAGGCAATAGTTAGCCTTGATTTTAGCCCAGAGACAGATGGCAGAGCTATCTCTCTCATAGCTTTTATGCCCTTATTTTTATTCAACTGGTATTAATGTTTTTCTCCTGAAACTACTTTTTTTTGATGTGAGCAAGAGATTTGAAGTGTTGGCTTTCGCTATGTGCATATTGAATTGAAGAGTGAGTAGGTGAAGGTGGTGCTGGTGGGTTCACTTTCCAAGGCCAGATTAAAACAGTTATTTTCTATAAAAATCTGGAAGCAAAGAATGGGGACAGGGGGTACTATGTGGTAGTATGTTTTTATTAAGAGAATAATGCAATAAAATAGGTAATGTCTTTTTTATAAAGCAAAAAAGACAATAATTGCATTTTATGAGCTCGGCAGGATCTGTTCTTGTCATAGCCATTGACTATACATTTGCTACTGGTGATTCAGTTTTTAATTTTTTAGTCACAGGAAATTTTTAACTCTACTGTAGTTGCATGTCCATGCATTCTCTGTGTTAATGGAAATCCCGATTTTTTTTTTTTTTGCAAATGGTGGTACTTGCAATCTGTTTTATAATTAGCGCTCCATTTAAATCTAATTTATATTTTTTATTGTAAGCAGCAAATGAAACAAAAATGGCCAGTTTTAAGATTGTGTTGCCTGTAACACAAAATGTAAGAAGGTTTAGGAAAGCCTCTTGATTTTTGTTTGGCCTTGCATTGCCTTGGTAAAGTAAAAGGAAACAGTACGCATGGAGCTAGGAAACCAAAGCGAGTTTGTGAAACTGGCACAGTGATAGAGAATTGCTGTGGAGAGTTGTAGAGCAAAGGGATGGGTCCTTGAGGCCTGCCATTGTGTAAAGGTGTTCAAATAAAGGGCTGTTTCTACAGGTAACATTAAATGTGAACTCAACACTTCAGAGTCTTTAAAGGGTTTCTCCGTGTATCAATGTAATAGTGTTTTACCACCAACTGCCTTTCTTTGTTCCTAGTTACTGTAACAAATATTTGATGATAGAGATTTATTAATTTTGTTTATCCAGACCATTAATTTTATTTGTTTTTGTTGTATGTAATCAAATAAAATTTGCGTAACATGTAATGGTAAGGATTAATGCATGGTTATTTGGACCAGAAAAAAGTGCCATAGAAGACCAATAACTGTTTAGTTGAGGCTAGTCTGGAACCTTTCATTAGAGCAATATTTGGTTACTGCACTTCATTTTTATTTACTAAGAAATGCAATTTGGAAATTTTTAATCTGTTATACTTTGTTTATCAACCTTGATTTTAATTAAGACTTTTATAAGACTAGCTTAAAACACCAACCCACATTATATTTGCAAAAGTGAGTTGGACTCACTTTCCATTCTTGCTAGTCAAAGTAGGCAGCACTT
Organism: Colobus angolensis palliatus; assembly: GCF_000951035.1. Lineage (NCBI taxonomy): Eukaryota > Metazoa > Chordata > Mammalia > Primates > Cercopithecidae > Colobus > Colobus angolensis. Next base: position 538,103 of record NW_012118999.1, on the reverse strand, counting down.
TTAAAAATATGTGAACTCAAATATTGCACTTCTTTCAAGATGTTATCAATTGGTTATTGTACTGTATAGTTTTAATAATTTTGATTGAAACCCTTTAACAACTCTTTGTAAATTTTAACTCATTTTAGTTGATTTTCAGTACTATTTACATAGGAATTGATTTTTATGGATATAGTATAAGAAATGTGCTGTATTTTGATAAAATTCACTTACTGTACGTGTGTTGTAATCTAAAAAAAAAAAAAGAATGACAAACAGCTTCTTTAAGACAAGTCTCGGTGTTCCCTTTATTCTTAGTTTGTTTTTAAATATTAATAGTTAACTTTTCTTTTATTGATTTCAGATTTTCACAGTCACATTCTACTTTTAATCAGAAATATTTAATAATTGTGAAGTTTTCAACTACTTTACCTTGAACCACATATATAGATTATAATTTTGGAAAAGGAATTAAGCCCCACAGAACAATGGATCTTTAGCAAACCTTAACTTCATTGTCTGCACATTACATTGAAGTATTATAAATGCAACAGGTGTTATATGCACTGGTATTTTATCCTACTGTAGTTAATTAAAATTTTATAGTATTCTTGCAACACAGAGTTGAGTAAGAAACTTACCAAGAGGAGTATTATACCAAGTTTTCTTTGAAAGTATTGGAAAACTAAAATTAAATGACAAGGACTTTTAATTAGAAGTTTGCTGTAGTAATAACTAAGTTTCAAAATTTGAATAAATTTTTTGAGGAAATGGAGAAGACATTTTTAGTTTATATATTGTTGAATAAATTGTAATTAAGGCCTACACCCATAACTAACTTTATTTTAATAAGTATATAGCAATTCATCAAAACCACAACTGTCTTTTAGTGGTTAAAATTTCTTACTCAAACCAGTAAAAAATTATGCTGATCAGAGTAATTTACGCATTATACAATAGTTGACACAATCTAAAGCTTTATGCTAATTAAGGAATCATCACTTCATCTGAATCAATGAAATTCTAAAATTCCCTACGTATTTATTTTGTAAATATTCTTCTGACCTCTTTGGCCTGGATGTGAAGATGTATATATAGTTAATTATTTTAAACACAAAACTTGCCATAAGCAGAACTAAACTTTTAAGTATTAATTTGCCATACTTAAAAAATTCCATTAGCAGCTTTGTAATATTTTTATCAACCAACATTTATCCATTCCAAATTTTTGTATATATCTAGATGAAGTAACACATAGAGGATCAATAAACTAATGATGTTTAAACTGGTTTATTTACAAAATTCAGGGTTAGAGAAATTCTCATGAAAAATACACAATTTTTTTGAGCATTAAAAACCTGTATATCTGGGTGTGGAAGAAATGTAGTTTATCTCAAATTATTATTACTTACTTCTAAAGGGAGCCATTAAGATGGGAAATGGTTCTCTGATGGAGATTGACACGTGAAATCTATTTTGAAGGATGTTTTCACTCAGGCTGTTGCCTTTTTTGTTAATACAGCCTTCTGTTTTAATGTTCAGTGAATAGATTTCTTATGAAATAGACATTGAAATAAAAATTATGATTCATCAAGAGCGTTAATTGATGAACAAGTGAACAAGATGCCTCTTTAAAAAAAAAAAAAAAAATCTAGACAGGCAGCCAACTCAGACCTTCAGGTATTCCTTTGTTTCTAAATAAGAACCTTCAGAAAAAGTTGGCCATGTTCTACCTAAAGCTGCTAATTTACAGAATTCATAAACCCAGGGGATAGTAAGTAGTCATTTACTTTTGGAAAGTTCTTAAGAGAATGCTATCTTCTACAGTCTTATGAAGCAGTTTTTCAAGATTAGGATTTGTGGTCAGCTATAATATACAGTCCTAATGTCCAACCACCTGAGAAGTTCATCCTAAGCTGAGAAAGCCTAAAATGTTAGAGAATGTTTAGAGAAAACACCTGAGATTTTTTTTTAAGAGAACAACCTAGGTTTTATTGTAGAGAACAATCAAAATACTCCTGAACCTTTCTATAGAATCTTTAGGAAAGAGGCTGACAAAAAGAATCTTCTGTTACAACTTCCTTTTCTAATGTAACAACCAGGGACAATGGTGATCTGCCATGCGTCTGCCCATCTAGCTTCTCAATCGGCCCACAATTTTATTTCAGGATAAAATTTGAGAAACTTGTATCACTGGGGAAGGAAGAAACCTAAGCTATAAAATTAGGCTTTTCCCCTCAAGGGATTCAATAAAGCTTATTTTTCAGAAAACAAACATAAATACTGACTTTCCTTAAACCTAATCAAATTAATTGTGTTCTTCCAAGGTATAGCTTTAGAAGGATCTTTCAGTTGCTCTTCTTTCAAACTTTTCCTTGTCAGAAAAGAAAAACTAATACAAATTGTTAAAAAAATTAAAGCATGAGCAGAGAGCATGGATTTTAGGATGCATGATTTTAAGTTTCCTCATCTTCATGAAAGGAAGAACCTAATACACTGAGAACTAATGCCTGTCCAGAATGCATACTAAACATCTCATATTTGGATCATCCCTCACTGCAGCATCCCTCAAATGAACATTCATTCTCCCAAGAACAGGAGGAATTGTTCGCAGATAAATTATTCAAAGTAGCAAAACGGAGCATGCTTCAATCTCATCCTGTCCACATACCTACAAGGGACAGCAAAGATTAATACTATGATAGGTAAAAGTGTTATGTAATAATCTTGCCAGTTTTGTTAAAAAAAAAAAAAGGGGGAGTACAGTGGATCCGTAATTTTTGAGAAATTCTTTGAAGTGCTAGAGCCAGAGAATTCTACCATGAGATGTGGATTTTGCTTCAGATGCCTCAGAAGACTATAAAGGACCAAGAATGGTGGTGATAGTGCATCATAAGTAATTGGTTTAGTTCAACCACCTTTTATATGCCAAGCTGTGTGCAGAAAGGACATCTGGTTCAAAGCAGGAGCAATGAGTGCGGGTACTTAGATTAAGAAGGAAAACCAGTATAGCCCTATTGAGCTAGCATGATCTGACCATTGGCATGTTCTTCCTTTTGCCCACCATTAGTGCAGATAGTAACACCATGAAAGTCAGTGGCTGGGGCGCGGTGGCTCAAGCCTGTAATCCCAGCACTTTGGGAGGCCGAGACGGGCGGATCATGAGGTCAGGAGATCGAGACCATCCTGGCTAACACGGTGAAACCCCGTCTCTACTAAAAAATACAAAAAACTAGCCGGGCGAGGTGGCGGGCGCCTATAGTCCCAGCTACTTGGGAGGCTGAGGCAGGAGAATGGTGTGAACCCGGGAGGTGGAGCTTGCAGTGAGCTGAGATCCAGCCGCTGCACTCCAGCCTGGGCGGCAGAGCGAGACTCCGTCTCAAAAAAAAAAAAAAAAAAAAAGAAAGTCAACAAACATAAGTACCAATGTCTAAAGAAATCAATATGTAAAATGATGTCTTCTGAAGTATAAAGGATATTGAGTTTAGAAAACAAGCTGTTAATGAAAGGATTTAGATGTCTTTATAATGTAAAATAGAACCGTCAAAAGTAAATTCAACAGTTGGGCTGGAGAGTAGAAAGGAGACATCTATAGAGCAAATTAAAAAGCTCTTTAGGTTTAGATTGCATAGAAAGTAATGCAAATGAACTAAGCAATAATGTGAAAAGAGACATGGAAGAGAAGTCCTCATGTTCCAACATGAATCCTTCTTCAAAGGAAACAAGGGGAAAAAATAAGCTTTCCTAGAGCTAAATGAAGCACAGCATAGGTTCTCAGACTGAATGAGTCCAGTTAGTACCAAGCGAAACTATAAACATACACTTCTAGATACATCTTCATGAAATTTTAGAGTAGGTGTAAAGAACATCATTGGCAAGGCATGGTGGCTCACACCTGTAATCCCACATTTTGGGAGGCCAAAGTGGGCTGATCTCGTGAGTCCAGGAGTTAAAGACCAGCCTGGGCAACAGGGTGAAACTCTGTTTCTAGAAAAAATACAAAAATCAGCTAGGTGTGGTAGTGCGCATCTGTAGTCCCAGCTACTTGGGAGGGTAAGATGGGAGGATCACTTGGGCCAGGAGAGGGAGGTTGCAGTGAGCCGAGAATTGTGCCACTACAGTCCAGCCTAGGCAACAAAGTGAGGCTCTGCCTCAAAAAAATTAAAAAAATAAAAACATCTTAAAAGATTCCAAAATGGAAATGATTACAAAGTGAACAGGATGAGATTGACATTGGAATTTTTACCAGCGATTTGGTTACAAGAAGACAGTAAAGCAATACATCCAAAATTTAAAAGTTATTCAAGTTGGAGGACAAAATAATGATATTTTCAGGAATTCAGGGGCTCAAAATTTACCTCCCTATAAGAAGTACCAGGGAATACTCCAATGAAATGAAAAATAAATCTTAAAAGTAGATTTGGGATCTAAGAAATAATATCGACCAAAACCACATGTCGTGGAGCAGAAATAAGTGCAATTAGAAGTGATAGTAAAATAAGAATGGAAGTAAAATACTAGATGGTTTCTACAGGTGAGACAAGAATCCAACTTAAAAAATTATTTTTATAGTATCACTATATTGCCCAGGTTGGTTTCGAACTTCTAGCCTCAAACAATCCTCTCACTTTTCTCCCAAAGTGCTGAGGTTACAGGTGTGAGCCACTATGCCCAGTCAAACAAATGAATTTTTCTTTTTTTTTTTTTTTTTTTGAGACGGAGTTTTGCTCTCGTTGCCCAGGCTGGAGTGCAATGGTGCGATCTTGGTTCACTGCAACCTCCACCTCCAGGGTTCAAGCGATTCTCCTACTTTAGCCTCCTGAGTAGACGGGATTACAGGCATGCGTTATTTTGTTATTTTTAGTAGAGACAAGATTTCTCCATATTGGTCAGGCTGGTCTTCAACTCCCGACCTCAGGTGATCTGCCTGCCTTGGCCCCCCAAAGTATTGGGATTACAGGTGTGAGCTGCTGCACTCGGCCATAAATAACTTTTTCTAAAAGAAACTACAGATTGGTTAATTTTAAGTACTTATAGAAAAATCTAAATTGGAATTCTTGGGTGAATAATAACTACAGAAACAATAAATATTTAGTGTTATGTTTGTTTTGTTTATATAAATAAATACAGTTTGACTCTATTGCATCTTACCTATTTTTCTAGTGGTGGACACCTGTGATACTGCTAATTTCTCCACTTCACCGCTGCCATAGACAATGTAGTGGTGAGTATCCTAAGTCGTGTCATGTTATGGACCTGTGCGAAAATTTCTCTAGCATATACACCTAGGAATATAGTTGCTAAGTCACAGGGCTATTTAATTTCAGTAAATTCTGCTAAATTACATTCTTAAAAATCTGTACTAGTTTATATTCTCGCTAACTATATTTGAAGATTCTCATTTCCTCACATATTTGCAAACAATATTATGTGACTTTCTAACTTTGGTATATTTGGTGGATGTAACATTTTATTCTGGTATTGGTTTAAATTCAATTTTTCTGATTACTGGGGTGTTTGACAACTACCCAGCTATTAAGGTTTAACATTCTGTAAATTTCCTATTCTTTTTACCCATTCGTCTCCTTTTTTCCCCATTTTCTGTAAAGACTAATTGGTAGCAGTGTTTTTGTTTGTTTGTTTTTTGTTTTTTTCTCTATTTTCTTTTCTTTCTTTCTTTCCTTTTTTTGTTTTGAGATGGAGTCTCACTCTGTCACCCAGGCTGGAGTACAGTGGTGCGATCTTAGATCACTGCAATCTCCACCTCTCGGGTTCAAGCAATTCTCCTGCCTCAACCTCCCAACTAGCTAGGCTTACAGGCACTCACCACCACTCCCAACTAATATATGTATTTTTAGGAGAGATGGGGTTTCACCATGTTGGCCAGGCTGGTCTTGAACTCCTGACCTCAGGTGATCCACCTGCCTTGGCCTTCCAAAGTGCTGGGAGTACAGGCATGAGCCACCGCACCTGGCCAGTTTATTGTCTATTTCAGTTATTACACTCGTCATTTGAAACATTCCAAATATCTTCTCCCATGGCCTGTTTCTCTTTCTCTTTGTTTATGGTATCTCTTGTTTGTTTGTTTGTTTTTTAAAAAAAAAGATTAACACGGATAAGGACAGATCCATCATTTATGCTTCATCGTTCTTAAGAAAGTTTTCTTCATTCCTGAGTCACAAAGGTTTTCTCCCACATTTACTTCTATTAATTACTTAGATTTACTTAACATTTAGATCTCTTCATCTTGAGTCTACCACTAAATATGATGTAAGGTAGTGATCCAGCTCCAAGTTTTCTCTTCTGATGGCTACTTTTTGCTATTAATCTGATGCAAACTTTACTGTATATCAATACAGTTGCATACTTATGTATACCGCAGGACTGTTTCTGAGCTCCCCATTATGTTCTTTGGTCTGTTTTTCTGTCCATGCCTCTGTGTCGTATTTTCTTTTTCAGCAAAGTTTTAAGTTTTATAATGACCACTCATCATCTACATTCTTCTATTAACATTTTTCTATATTTGCTTTTATATACCATGTTATTTTTATAACTAAAACTTTGTATCTATCTTAATATCTTATTAGCAGTGATTCTCAATCTTCAGTACATATCAGAGTCAATTAGAGGGCTTGTGGGGCCCCACCCACATGGCTTTTAATTAAGTCTGAGTTGGAACCCAAGAATTTACATGTCTAGCAAGTTCTCAGGTAATGCTGATGCTTATGGTTTGAGGATAACAGAGAATCACCATCTTATAGGATGAGTCTTCCTTCTTTGCTCCTGCTTTTTCCATATATATTTCAGAGTAAGTTTTTTGGCATTTATTTCCTGGCCATGATGGATTTACCCTAACTCCTGAAATGAATAAAAGCAGACAAAATATTTGAAACAATGATTTTCAAAATACTGGACATCAAGAAATGAAGGACCATGGCCCCTGAAGGGTGGAGGAAAAAAACGGTAAGCACTATGATTATCTCCAGATTACTACCTTGGTAGAATTTCCAGGCCATGGAGCAGGAAGGCAGAACCCCACAGAGCCTGGCACACTCCTTATGTTGAGGAAGTGGAGCTAAGAGTTCAGAGAAACCAACAAAGGTACAGTTCGCAAGGCAGAATAATGGAGAGAACAGGGCTGCACACAGAGAACCCCCAAGAACTGCATAGATTTGCCTTTGTAAATTCACCCAAGTACTGCCTCACATGTGTGTGAGGAAAGTGCCAAGGCTGGGGAAAGAACTACCTGAAAGAATTAGAAGTTAACAGTAACCTGCACTTGCAATTAACAGTGCTCTGTACCCACACACAATGGGTAATAATACCTATTCCTATCTGCACGATTGGAAAACCTCATGATTCACAAGATAGGGTAGGGTATACAAAATGATCCCACATCAGTGGTGGGGAATAATTAACCCTAGATAAATATCTGCTTCGGGCCCACCTAATACATCTTAAAAGCAAGACCTGGAAGGATTATACTGTTTCCTTGTAATGTAACTGTCAACCAGAATGAATCTCAAGAAACTCATAGGCATACAATAATACCCAGCACCCACAACGTAAAATTCACCGTATCTGTCATCTAACAAAAAATTAACAAATATGCAAAGAAGCAGAAAAATATGACCCATAATGAGATAAATAAATCAAAACTGACCTCAAAGCTGACACATATGTTAGAATTCATATAATGGCAATATGGTTATATCTATATTCCAGATAATCATAAAGTTAAGAGACATAAAAGATGTTTAAATGCAAATTAAATTTTTAGAAATGAAAACTACACTTGTAGAAGTGAATTCTACACTAGAAATGTGTGAGGTATATAATACAATGAATAAGATTAACAGCAGATCACACAGTGCAGAACAAAATATTACTAAATTTGAAGACAAAATAGTAGGAACTCCAAAATGAAGCTCAGATTTTTAGAGAATTTAAAAAATGAACAATAACTATAAATTATGGGTCAATTTCACTAATATATGTGTAATTACACTTTCTGAAGGAGAGAAGAGGGGTCAGAAAAAAATAATAACTGATTATTTTCAAAATTTGATAAAAATTAAAAACCCAAAGGCCCAACAAACTCAACAAACTCTAAGCACAAGAAACATGTAGGAAACTATACCAAAGAGTATTATAATCAAATTACTCAAAACCAGTGATAAGCTGAAAACCTTGAAAGCAGCCAGAGGAAAAAGGACACACACAGAAGAATAAAGACAAAGGTAATGGCAGACATTTTGCCTGAAAGAATGCAAGTGAGAAGACAATAGACTAACACCCTTAAACTAATGAAAGAAGAAAATTGTCAACCTAGAATTCTGTATGTACCAAATACTATCTTTGAAAAAATAAAGAGAAAAAAATTATGGCATATAAAAACTTGAAGAATTTATCACCATCAAGCTCACACTATGAGAAATATTAAAGGAAGTACTTCACACAGAAAGAAAATGATATTAGATTGAACTCTAGACTTACACAAAATAATGAAGAGCACCAGAATTGGTAATTACATGGGTAAACATTTAAAAAATTTTTTATTATTTAAATGTCTTCAATATATTACAAAGGTAATCGCAGATTTCTTGTCTGAAAGAACTCAAGTGAGAAGACAATAGACTAACACCTTTAAACTTATGAAAGAAAAAAAAACTGTCAACTTAGAATTCTGTATGTACCAAAGACTATCTTTGAAACAATAAAGAGAAAAAAAAAATTTTTATGACATATAGAAACTTAAAAAATTTATCACCATCAAGCTCACCTTATAAGAAATGTTGGCCGGGCACGGTGGCTCAAGCCTGTAATCCCAGCACTTTGGGAGGCCGAGATGGGCAGATCACGAGGTCAGGAGATTGAGACCATCCTGGCTAACACGGTGAAACCCCGTCTCTACTAAAAAAAAAAATACAAAAAACTACCCGGGCGAGGTGGCGGGCACCTGTAGTCCCAGCTACTCCGGAGGCTGAGGCAGGAGAATGGCCTGAACCCAGGAGGCGGAGCTTGCAGTGAGCTGAGATCCGGCCACTGCACTCTAGCCTGGGCGACAGAGCAAGACTCTGTCTCCAAAAAAAAAAAAAAGAAATGTTAAAGGAAGTACTTTAGGCAGAAAGAAAATGATACTAAATTGAAATCTGGATTTACACAAAGGAATGAAGAGCACCAGAATTGGTAATTACATGGGTAAATATTTTTAAAATTTTTCATTATTTAAATATCTTCAAATCTTACCTGTTAGAACCAAAGTAACAATCAATGTAGGGTGGGATCTATAATATATGTACATGTAAAATAACAACAATAATACAAAGGTTAGGAGGGGAGAGATGTAAGTATATTATAAGGTTTTTATATGTGAAGTAGTATATCATTCAAAGGTAAACTGTGATAAGTTAAACATACATACTGTAAACCACCCAAAAAAACACTAAAATAACAAAATACAAAGAGTTGTAGCTAATAATGCAACAAAGGAGATAAAATGAAATCATAAAATAATCCAAAAGAAGGCATATAGAGAGGAAAAAGTGAAGACAGGGACAATAGGGACAAAGGGATAACAAATAGTAAGATGGTAGATTTAAGCTTAACCATATCAAAAGTTGTATTAAATGTAAATGGTCTAAATATTTCCATTAAAAGGCAGTGACATCAGATAGACTTTTAGCAAGAGGCCAGGTGCACTGGCTCATGTCTGTAATCCCAGCTCTGTGGGAGGTCAAGGCAGATGAATCACTTGAAGCTCAGAGTTTGAGACCAGCCTGGGCAACAGGGCGGAACCCCACCTCTACTAAACTACAAAAATTAGCTAGGTGTGGTGGTGCATACCTGTAATCTCAGCTACTTGGGAGGCTGAAGCATGAGAATCGCTTGAACCTGGGAGGCAGTGAGTCAAAATTGTGCCACTGAACTCCAGCCTGGGCAACAGAGTAAGACTCTGTCTTAAAAAAAGGAAGAAAGAAAGAAAAAAAGAAAGAAAGCTAATTGAACCTAGCCCCAAGCCCTTGTCATCACTTTTAGTGTACTTGACTTTGATATATAGAATGAGTTGTAAGTTGAGGTTCATTTTTTTGGTTCCAGTATTGTTTATTTAAAACATTGTTCTTTCCCTATTGAATTGCTATGATGCTTTGTCAAATAAATTGGCCTTGTACGTACAGGTACATAGCTGAATTCTTTATGCTGTTTCATAGATCTGTATGCCTATCTTTATGCCAGTGCCACACTGTCCTGATTACTGAGATTTACAGTAAGTCTTGAAATTGCGTAGAGTAATTCTTCTCAAATTTTCCTATTTTTTCAAAATTGTTTTGGTGATTCCAAGACCTTTACATTTCTGAATACATTTTAGAATGAGTTTATTAATTACAACACATAAAGCTTAATTGGATTTTACTTGGGATTACACTGAATCTGTTGATCAATTTGGGGAGCATTAACTTCTTAATGATACTGGTTTTCCAATCCAAGAGCGTGATATTACTTGAGGTCTCTTTTATTTCTCTCAGTAATATTTTGTAGATTTTGGTGTACAGATCTCATATGTTTTAATAAATGTGTCACTAAGTAGTTCATATTTTGATGCTATTACAAATGGTATGGTTTTTTAAAATTTAATTTCTGATCATTCACTGCTAACTATAGAAATACAACTGATTTTATATACAGATGCATCTTGACTTACAATAGGGGTTACATCTCAATAGACCCATCATAAGTGGAAAATACCTTAATATACCTAACCTTCTGAATATCATAGCTTAGCCTACCTTACCTTAAATGTGCTCAGAATACTTACATTAGCCTACAATTGGGTAAAATTATCTAACACAAAGCCTATTTTATAACAAAGTGTTGAATATTTCATGTAGGTTTATTAATAATGTACTAAAGTACAGTTTTTACTGAATATTTATTACTCTCACACCATTGTAAAGTCAGAAAATCATTAAGTTGAACCATCAAGTTGGAGACTTTATATTAACCTTGTATCTTGCGACTTAACTAAATGTATCAGTTCTAGTTTTTACACAGACTATCATATTTCTTCCATTTTTCATCCTAATATATATGCATTTATGTTTCTTGCCTTACTGCATTGGCTGGACTATTTAGTCTGATGTTGAATAGAAGTGATGAGAACATACTTGCCTTTTCCTGATTTTAAAAAGAAAGAATTCAACCTTTTAATATTATGTTAGCTGCTGGTTTTTTGTTTTATTGTTTTTGATAGATGCCTCTGATCAGATTGTAGAAGTTCCTTTCTAGTCTTAGATTGTTAAGACTTTTACATAGATAGATGTTGATATTTGTTAAATGCTTTATCTGTGTTCATTGAGACAATCATAGAGTTTTCTTTGTTCATATGTTAATGTGTTAAATTCCATTGATTAATTTTTGAAGGATAATCTTGCATTATTGGGTTAATTCCTATGAGGTAATGACATATTGCCCATCTTATATGTTGCTAGATTTGGTTAATATTTTGGTAAATAATTTTGTGTTTGTGTCCATGGAAGTTATTGTTGGAAGATGACTCTGAGTGTCTTTTTTTCTGTACATCTTGTGAGGCACTGGTTACCTTTGATCTGAACTGTCTTTTCCAAAATCTTTGTAAGATATCTTGTAAGATAGAGATAGTGACTCTCTCTGAAGCAGAGGGCAGGTTTGTTTACTGTTCAATCTAATAAGGATAATGTTTTCCTTTGGGGCAAAGGTTAGCTTGGTTTGCTTGTAGCCCATTATACAAGCTTCAGATTTCCTAACCTTGGAGTTCTTCAGCTTTGATGCAAACCCACTGCATATGCACCATCAACTTGGGCTGCTCTGTGTCACTCCCATGGGTCCTGGGGTTGGAGGAGAGGAACCAACATATATATGAAACACATGATACCTGCTATACTGTCAGTAATATAGTCTTTTATCTCAGACTGAAGGGTCTGTTGTCTTTTACCAGTATTAATGATATTATGGCAGTCTAAACTATTGGCTTGCAAGTAAGGTAAACTCCCAGACTCTTCACAGTTCTTGATAGTTTTTGGTTATAAAAATGGGATGCTGACAGAGACCTGACTTTCTGGAAAAGAAAGGAAAGGGTTCCATTGGTGCAGGTAAGAGGAAATGAGAAAATTTTCTAGCATGTGATCTCACCCAGTTGGTTGGAAGAAGGTGATAGAAGGATGCCCTACCATCTTACCTGTTAGTGAATGTTTAGAGGCTGAGCAGCAAAGGTAGGATTGAAACAAGTCACCTGAATGGTGACTTAATGGTTGCTCACTTTCTTCCAGCAGGCTTTCACTGTATAGAAGATATCCTGTTGGTTGGAAAGTCAGATGCGTTGGTCTTAATGGCCCTGAAGGCAGAATTATAGCACTTCCATCAGAAGGGATGGGCTGATAAACACTGAAAAAATTCAGGAGCCTGCCTACTAAGTGTTTTGGGACTATGTGGCACATTAACAACGCTCAGTCTTCCTGGAAGTGAAGGAAGAGCTGTTGTCTCTTTAGCATCCCACCACAGAAACACAGGCCTAGCACCTTATTGGTCTCTGTGGAGTCTAATGTTAGAGACCGTATGTGCCTTACTTGAGCATTACACTTTGTCCTTTATATAGGCTGTCCCACAAACCAGTAAGTGGTTCTGTGATTGCTATGAAGCCATCTGTGGCAACCTCTCTACCTAAAGACCCCCAAATCCTAATGACATTTTTGAACAATAAGTCTCAATGACTGAAGATTTTGCCAGTTGGAGTTTCTTGCAATGGAAGGCTGCCACCGAGGTTTTGAACTTGTCATCTCCTGTTGCGGGGAATACCTCTTTTGAAAAGCAGCTATTAGCTTGCTACTGGGGAATGACTGACCTATGGAGACCTTGTGACTCTTTTGCCTGTACCAGATTATTCCTATATAGGGACTCAATGACCTAGCAACGTGGGAAGGATCCAACATGCTCATTTGTCAAGTAGTAACGGTATATTTCAGATGTTACTTCCCACCTCCATTCTCACAATGGTCATTCGGTCATTCCGTGGGGTGGGTGAATAGATGTCATCCAGTTGGCAGCTTACACAAACAGGATAAATTGGATTCACTACCCTAAGGCAACTCCTCCAAAAGAAGGAGTAGACTTATTTATCTAAACTGATCTGGGACTCTTTCATTGCATAAGCCAGCCAGGAAGCCACATTGGAGGCCTTGTCAATCTGTGCCCCTCGACTGATATGTAAGTGCCACTTGGACAATTAACTTGTCTTCTTCCTGAAAACAATGTGACTTGCACTTTAGGGGTGGTAATGAGAGACCTGCAAATGTTTACAGAAACATCACCAGTAGATCATGTATCCCTCAAGTGATTGCAATTATCTCTGCAAAGTGCGAATACTGGATATTCAAGAGAACTTCCTGATAGGATGACTGACTCATTACATACGTGCAACTGATGCAGGCAGTTATCCCCAATTAGAGTTACTCAATTAGAAAAGGTAAAATTTCTTCTTGAATTTAGCTGACATTTTCAATGACATCACCTTGACCCTGGAGATACTCAGGTCAGCTTCAACTCAATGGCCAGGGTTATTATGGGTGAAAGAATTGTCCTAGACTTCCACGTTGCAGGCCAGAGCAGTGTGGGCAGTTGCTAATACAACTTGCTCTACCCATATTAATGTCTCAAGCCAAGTGAAAAGGTCAGCAGGATCTTAAGAGGAAAATCACCTGGCTTTCAAAGGTAAATCCTAGCAGTTTATGGGATTTGTTTAGCTGGTTGGGTCTAGGACCTTAGGGGGCATGGTTGAGTTTACTGTTATATTATTGGTGTTATCCTACTGTTTGGAGGCTTCATTATCTTTTTTATCAAAGTGTTACTTTTGAGATATCTGATAAGAATCTGATTCAGATTCTTTGTTCCTTTACATGTAACAGATATTTCTGTAAGCTTTTACAATTACTTATTTACATTTCATGTTATTAAAAATTTTTATTTGATTGAATTCAGTCTTTCTATAATATGACTAGGAACGGGGTTTTTCTTTTTTATCTTGTGCTTTTAAAAATTTGTGCATTTTCAATCTGAATTCCTTTTATTTTTTGAAACTGGGCCTCCCTCTGTTGCCCAGAGGGAGTGTAGTGGCATGAACATGGCTCACTGCAGCCTCTACTGCCTGATCCTCCAGCTTCAGCTGCCCAAGTAGCTGGGACTACAGGTGCACGCCACCATGCCCAGCTAATTTTTTTTTTTTTTTAAGAGAGAGGGTCTCACCAAGAGCTGAGCCTGCTGAGCTCAAGCAATCCTCCTGCCTCAGCCTCCCAAAGTACCAGAATTACAGGTGTGAGCCACTGCACCTGGCCCTGATTTCTCATTTTTAATTTTAGAAAATTCTGTCATTTTTCTTCCAATACTTGAAATTGTTTAAATACTTCTAAGTGTCAGTAATCACAATAATTGAGAAAGGTTTAATTCATCTCTTAGCTTGGATCTTTATATATCTTGTTTATAAGTGATACATGTTTAAAATGGCACAAGAAGATTGAAAATTAAAAGATGTCAAAAGATATACCTGGTAAATGTTGAATAAAAAAGTTTTATATTAATGTTAGTAGTACACCAAATAGAGCTCAAATATGAAGCTTTAAAAAAATACAGAGGGAGTTCTTACTGACTTACTGATAAAAGGCATTATATAGTAATAGAGTACAACTAGAGAACCACTTTTTTTTTTTTTTAAGGTGAAGTTTCACTCTGTCCTGCTCAGGCTGGAGTACAGTGGTGGGATATCAGCTCACTGCAGCCTCCCCCTCCCAGGTTCAAGTGATTCTCCTGTTTCAGCCTGCTGAGTAGCTGGGACTACAGGTGTGTGCCACCACAGCTGGCTAACTTTGTATTTTTTAGTAGAGACGGGGTTTCACCATGTTGGAGAGGCTAGTCTCGAACTCCTGACCTCAGGTGATCCACTGCCTTGGCCTCCCAAAGTGCTGGGATTATAGGTATGAGCCACCGTGCATGGCCGAGAACCACTTTAGATTTGGTGGCCAGGGAATATTTCTCAGAGGAGGTGACATTTAAGTTGGGATCTAAGTTACAAGGAAGAATCAATCTTGTGAGAATCAAGGGAAAGAGCTTTCCAAACTGAGAGAAGAGTTGGTACAAAGGCCAGAAGTAAGAATGAGGGAAAGGAAGCAAATTGAGATTGGAGACATAAGAAGAGGTCAATCGGGTAGGGATTTGTAATTCAAAGAAAAGAATTAATAGACTTTTTATATAGTGAAAAAGGACTATAGTTCAACTTCTATAAATCTGTATGTAGAAATTATTATCCAACAGCCCAATATAGCCAAAGCTATAACATGTAGATGTCTATAAACAATAGAGATTGTTTTGCAGCATTGTTTATAATAGTGAAGCTGAATCAATCAATAATTGATTGTATGAACTGACATTACACATGCACATTTTCATAATTGAAAAGTATAACAATGATTTTAATTTTTTTTTTTTTTGAGATGGAGTTTCGCTCTTGTTGCCCAGGCTAGAGTGCAATGACACAATCTCGGCTCACTGAAACCTCCAAGGGCCTCCCGGGTTCAGGCGATTCTCCTGTCTCAGCCTCCTGAGTAGCTGGGATTACAGGTGCATGCCACCATGTCCAGCTAATTTTTGTATTTCTAATAGTGACAGGGTTTCATCATATTGATCAGGCTGGTCTCAAACTCCTGACCTCAGGTGATCTGCCTGCCTTGGCCTCCCAAAGTGCTGAGATTACAGGCATGAGCCACTGCACCTGGCCAATGATTTTAAATTTTAAAAACTTGGGAAAAGAGGAAAATAAAGAGATTTGGAAGGATACATTGTTAATATTTCTCAGGAAATATTTGAGGGGGAAAGGTGTGATGGGGCACTATCAGATTTGCTCTTTATATCTCTGTATTATTTAGATTTTAAAGTAAATATCACAATCATGGAGCTAGTAATATTTAATCAGATTCTTAGTGAGAATTACAAAAGATAATGCATTATTAAAATGTTCATTTTTGGCTGGGCATGGTGGTCCACACCTGTAATTCTAACACTTTGGGAAGCCTTGAGCCCAGC
>NW_012118999.1:516063-521970 GCF_000951035.1 Colobus angolensis palliatus | reverse complement strand
CATTATTAAAATGTTCATTTTTGGCTGGGCATGGTGGTCCACACCTGTAATTCTAACACTTTGGGAAGCCTTGAGCCCAGCAGTTCGAGACCAGCCTGGGCAACATAGTGCATCCTCGTCTCTATAAAAAAAAAAAATAAAAAAAAAAAAAAAAAAAAAGAAAATTTTATTTTTTTAGTTTTCTTGGGCCTCTCTTTTATCCTGTAACTATAAAAATCCTGTAACTTCTTATCATGTAGTTATAAAAATTTTATAATTAGTTATCATATAATTATAAAAATCCTGTAGTTCCTTTATAAGAAATAACAAAAATAGAAGAATAATTTGACAAATTTGTTATCGTAGTAAGAGACTTTCATATGCTTCTCTCAGAAACAGACCTGTCAAAGAGACAAAATGCAAGCATTTCAATAGCACAGTTTACAAGTTTGATCCTTAAAAACACCACATACATGTGTATGTATTATCTGTCTATTGAGAGAGAAGAGGAGGTGGATATTATACTCAACGAAACTGAAGAACATTAATTGATTTCAAATATGGAATATTTACCACAAAAAATGATCCTGTAGTAAAACACAAAAGAACTTTCAATTTAGAAAGCATACACAACATGCAGTAAAATTAGAAATAGGCAAGAAAAAAATAAAAGAATCCATCTATCTAGACATTCTCAAACACCTTTATAAATAGCTGTCTACAATATAATAAAGTGGTTAAGTTTATAAGTTCTGAAATCATATACTTGCTGAATTCAAATAAAATCATTTTTTAGCTCTGTGATCTAGAATAAGTCATGCAGAGATTATATGATTTATACTTTCCTCATCTTTAATGTAGGGATAGTAATAGACTCTGCCTCAAAATTGCTTTGAGGATTAAATTAAATAATGCATGCCTGATTTCTGACTCAATAACTATTAGTGCCTGCTGTTGTTGTTGTTGTGGAAATAAAAATTTAATTAGAAAAAAATTTTAGGCCAGCCATGGTGGTGCATGCCTGTACTCCCAACACTTTGGGAGGCCAAGGTGGGTAGATTGCCTGAGGTCAGGAGTTCGAGACCAGCCTGGCTAGCATGGTGAAACCCCGTCTCTACTAAAAATACAACAATTAGCTGGACCCGGTGGTGAATGCTTGTAGTCCCAACTACTTGGGAGGCTGAGGCAGGAGAATCACTGGAACCTGGGAGACAGAGGCTGCAGCAAGCAGAGATTGAGCCACTGCACTCCAGCCTGCGGGACAAAGCAAGACTCCATCTCAAAAAAAAAAAAAAAGGAAAGAAAGAAAAAATGTGTAAGTGACTTATACTGAGAATGCTTCAGATCAAAACCCATGTGAAAAGAGACCCAAAGGAAAATTAATAACTTTAAATGAATTTCTAAGAAAGCAATATATATTAGAAACAAAATATAATTTTAACCTGTGAAGTTTTATAAAGGTTAAATAAGCACAATGAAGGGATTATTAAAGGTAAAATCAGAAATTATTAAACCAGAAAAAATGTCCAGTAGAATTAGTCAATGATAAAGAATAAAAATTGGTTTCTAACAGACCATAAAGTAAGTAAACTTACAAGCAACCATGACCAAGTGAAGTAGATGGAGGAAAGAGAAGAAAAAATATGTTTGAAATGACAACACAGAACTGTGTACTATGTCTCTGTTTATAGTACTAAATTTGAAACAAACAGTATAATTTCTAAAAAAAACTAATTACCAAAATTACCTCAGAAAGAAGAAGAAATCCTAAGAGACTATAAAAGAAATTGAACAAAGAGTCAGATATTTAGCCTTTTAAAAAAAGACACCAGGTCCAGTTGATTTAATGGGTGAGTTTACTGAAATTTCAAAAATTCAATAATTCTAAGAAGCAGATTATTCCCAAGTTATATAAATAATCCCAAATCCCAAAACATATAAAAGAATGGAAGACTAATTGGCTCATTTTGCCTAGCTAAAATAACACTGGTTCTCAAATTTAACTATAATAACAAAAAGGAAAATAACTCAATCTCTGTAGTATACACACATGAAACACCCTAAATAAGATGAGAAATTGAATGCAATAGTGTCGTAGGCAGAATAATGACCACCCCCTAAAGATGTACATGTGCTAATCTGCTGAAATTTTGAATATGTTAGGTTACACACCCAAGAGGAATTAAGGTTGCAGATGGAATTAAGTTTGCTAATCAGATGACTTTAAGATATGGAGATTTTCATGGACTATTGGGAAAAGCCCAGTGTAATAAAAAGGGTCATTAATAAGTGCAAGAAGGAGGCAGAAGAGAGAACTAAAAAGATGTTGGCATGAGAAGAATTTGAGTCAACTTGAAGACAGAGGAATGGGCCATGAGTCAAAGGATGTGTGTGGCCTCTGGAAGCTGGAAAAGGCAAGGAAATGGATTCGCCTATAAAGCCTCCAGGAGAAATGCAACCCTGCCAGTACCATAATTTTAGCCCAGTGAGACCTGTGCTAGGCTTTTGACCAAGGTAAGATACTAAACTTATGTTGTTTTAAGCCATTAAATTTGTGGCCATTTGTTATTAGCAGCAATAGAAAACTAATAAAGATTATGGTACCAGTAGTGGAGTGTTTAGCCAGCTACCCGGTGACAGGTTGATTGTAATGGACTGCTTCCATTATGCAAGGGGCAGTACTTTATTCTTGCTGGAATAAACCCTCTGGATATGGATTTATCTCCCCTATGCACAATGCTTCTACCAAAGCTACTGTGTGTAAACTTGCAGAATGCCTTGTCCACTTTCACAGTACTCCTTACAGCATTGCTTTTAATCAAGGAAGTAAATTCACAGCAAATGAATTGCAACAATGGTCCCAGACTAATGGAATTCATTTGTGTTAGCATATTCTCCATCATGCAGAAGAAATAAAGGCCAAAACCTACCCACCTCTGAGGAGCAGAATAGATATACAAATTCAGGAGCTCAGATAACTCCAACTAAGATAAATCTAAAGAGACATATGCTGAGACGTGTCATAATCAAAAGTCACAGACAAAGAGAAAATCTTGAAAGTAGCAACTATTAGTGTATCAGCAGATTGCTTAACAGAAACCTTATAGGTTAGAAGGCAGCGGGGTGATATATTTAAAATAGTGGCGAAAAAAAGCTGCCATCCAAAAATACCATATCTGGCAAAAGTATTCTTCAAAAAATAAAGAAGAAATTAAGATTTTTCCCAGATAAACAAAACCTGAAGGAGTTTATCACCACTTAACCTATCCTATAAGAAATGCTGAAGGGAGTTCTTCAAGGTTAAGCAAAAGGGTAATAAACAGCAACACAAAACCATATGAAAATATTGAACTCCGTGGTAAAGGTAAATATTTAGATAAATATAGAATCCTACAGTATTATAATGTATGCAAGTAAATCACTTTCAAATGTGGTAAAGAATTTAAAAAACAAAAGCATAAAAAGTAATTATAAAATTATGTTCATGAATATGCAATATAAAAAGGTAATTTACATCATTAACAATGTTAAGTGAGGAAGGTAGAGATGTAAAGGAGTAGAGTTTTAATATGTGGCTGAAGTTAAGCTGTTTTTAGTTTAAAATAGATTGTTATAACTTTAAAATGTTTTATGTAATTGCAGTGGTAACCACAAAGAAAACATTTATAGAATAAGGCACAAAGGGAAATGAGAAGGGAATGAAAACATGTCACTACAAAAAAAATCAATGAAACACAAAAGAAAGCAGCAAGGGAAGAAAGGTGGGACAAAAAAGCTACAAGACACACAGAAAACAGTTTACAAAATGGCAATAGTAAGTTCTTCCCTATCAGCAATTACTTTAAATGTAAATGGATTAAACACATTAATTAAAAGACATAAATTGGCTGAATGAATATTAAAAAACCAAGATCCAACTATTTGCTGTCTACAAGAGACTCATTTTAAATCTATGGGCACATACAGGCTGAAAGTGAAAGGGTAAAAAAAGATATGCTATGTAAATAAGAACCAAATGAGAACCAGACTTAAACCTTAAGACTTAAAATAGACTTTAAGATAAAAACTGTCAAAAGAGACAAAGAAGAACATTATATAATGATAAAAGTGTGAATTCACTAGAAAAAAGTATAAATGACTACATTTATAATTTTATTACAGCTTTATTTTATTGTTGATTATAAATTATACTTATTATTATAAACATATACATCTAAGATTATAGTTCCCAAATATAGGTAGCAAACATTGACAGAAATTAGGGGAGAGGAAGAGGAAGGATCATGGCAGATGAGAGGCAGGACTAGATTGCAGCTCTGGACAGAACAGCATGCGGAGGCTTGCACTGTGGATTTTAGCTCCAGATTGGCTACAAGAACAAACCAGCAATCCCAAGAGGACCCACAGACCCTCTGAAGGAAGCAGACTGCACCTGCAGGACATGGGAGACACCCCAAATGCTGTGAGTGCCCCAACCACAGAAGTGGGAAAGGGAGACCCTCCTCTCCCGAACACACCCCTCAACTGGAGAAACTGTGGGTCAGTTTGCAGGAGAAGTTCCCAATTTTACCTGGAGTGGAGTCAAGTTAGAGGGCTGAGTCAAGCGAACTACAGGGTTGGAGGAGGCAGCAGGGAGGCCCTGAGAGCTTGTATCCCCAAGCAGCTCATTCCTGCCTGGCACCGCAGGGATCCATCAGGAGGGAGGCCAGAAGAGCAGGGGGTAAAACTCCATGGGGAGAAGGACTTCCCTAGCTGAATTTTGTCAACAGTTTGAACTGGGCGAGAAGCTTCCTGGCCAGAACTCAGGGGAAGACCTGAATCCAGCTTGCAGACTTCACCTGGGGTGGTTGGGAGGGGAAAGAATTAAAGCCCTTTTCTTTTGCAGCTGGGAGGCAGAAAGCCTTAGACAAGTTTTCAAGCCTGATTCGCCCTCTGTGTGGAAACAGACTCGGGGCTGTTGCTGGGGGCAAAGTGGGAGTGAGATTCGCCCTTCAGTTTGTGTGGGAGCTGGATGAGGCCTGTGATTGCCAGCTTTCCTCTGTTATGCCCAGACCGTTTATTCCCCAAAGAAGACCACCAGAGTCCAGAGTCAAAGCCAAGTGGCAAGGATCTTTAATGCAAGTTCGAACTTGGTCCCTCCGTTTCTCAACATACAAGAGGGCCCCGAACAATGCGTGCGCTTGCTTTTTATAGCCCAATGAAAATAGGACTTGTAAGGTTACAGAGGAACAGGGAACAAGGGAATTCTTTAGGTTAAGCATTACAATTGCTTAACATATTAAGTTTATACATTTAGCAGTTATCTATTGGTTTCTGTGCTTTTAGTAAAACTACAAATGGCGGCGCCCTTATCGGGGATTTCCCAGGATTTCCCAAGCTGAGATATATGGAGGAATGTATTTGCACTGGGCTGTGTTTGCACTGGGCCCAGGAAATTGAGAGATATATGGTGTCTGTATTTGCACTGGGCCGTGTTTGCACTGGGCCCAGGAAATTGAGAGATATATGGTGTCTGTATTTGCACTGGGCCGTGTTGGTACTGGCCCCAGGAAATTGAGAGATATATGGTGTCAAGCTGAATGTATTTGCTGGGCCCAGGACTGAGGAATGTGCCTGATTTCTTTCATTCCCCCCTTTTCTCAGGCACCTCTAGAGCCAATCTTGGGTCTTATAGTTCTGATTCTGCTTCAGCGTCTACAGGTTGGTATTGGGCTCTGAGGATCATGAGCTGTACGGTGTCAAACCTTTCTCTGACAAACTGCAAAATTCTATTAATAACACAAGGTCCTACGGTAAACAGAAATAGTAGACTTAGCAGGGGTCCAAGGAAGGGGGCTAACAGAGAAAACATAGAGGAATTCCACCATTGGTTTGCAGCTGAGGCAAACTTCTGCTCTTTCATTTCTATACTTAACTTGCGTAACTGTT
>NW_012118999.1:514435-515458 GCF_000951035.1 Colobus angolensis palliatus | reverse complement strand
GGGAATCTCATCCCCATCCCCCACAGCAGCTGCAGCAAGACCCACCCAAGGAGAGCCTGAGCTCAGACACGCCTAGCCCCGCCCCCACCTGATGGTCCTTCCCTACCCACCCTGGTAGTGGAAGACAAAGGACTTCCACTTTGGTGTTCTAGGGCCCCACCCACTGCTGGCCCCTCTCCACACTACTATGGCTGATGCTTTCTGGAAAGCACCACCTCCTGGCAGGAGGCCAACCAGCACAAAAACAGAGCATTAAGCCATAGAACTAAGGACCCTCATGGAGTCCATTGCACCCTCTGCCACCTCCACTGGAACAGGCACTGGTATCCATGACTGAGAGACCCATAGATGGTTCACATCACAGGGCTCTGTGCAGACAACCCCCAGTACCAGCATGGAGCCAGGTAGACTTGCTGGGTGGCTAGACCCAGAAAGAGACAACAGTCACTGCAGTTTGGCTCACAGGAAGCCACTTTCACAGGAAAAGGGGGAGAGTACAACATCAAGGGAACACCCTATGGGACAAAGTAACCTGACCAACAGCCTTCAGCCCTAGACCTTCCCTCTGACAGAGCCTACCCAAATGAGGAGGAACCAGAAGACCAACCCTGGTAATATGACAAAACAAGGCTCATCAACACCCCCCCCAAAATTATACTAATTTAGCAGCAGTGGATCCAAACCAAGAAGAAATACCTGATTTACCTGAAAAAGAATTCAGGAGGTTAGTTATTAAGCTATTTGGGGAGGGACCAGAGAATGGCAAAGCCAATGCAAGGAAATCCAAAAAATGATACAAGAAGTGAAGGGAGAGGCTGGGCATGGTGGCTCACACCCGTAATTCCAGCACTTTGGGAGGCCAAGGCAGGCAGATCATGAGGTCAGGAGATTGAGACCATCCTGGCCAACATAGTGAAACCCCATCTCTACTAAAATACAAAAAAATTAGCTGGGCGTGGTGGTGCATGCCTGTAGTCCCAGCTACTCGGGAGGCTAAGGCAGGGGAATCACTTGAACCCGGGA
>NW_012118999.1:505615-507790 GCF_000951035.1 Colobus angolensis palliatus | reverse complement strand
TTGAACCCGGGAAGTGGAGATTGCAGTGAGCTGAGGTCATGCCACTGCACTCCAGCCTGGTGACAGAGCAAGATTCCATCTTAAAAAAAAAAAAAAAAAAAAGAAGTGAAAGGAAAAATATTCAGCAAAATAAATAGGTTAAAGGAAAAACAATCAAAAATTCAGGAAACTATGGACAGACTTTTAGAAATGCAAAATGCTCTGAAAAGTCTCAGCAATAGAATTGAACAAGTACAAGTAGAAGAAAGAAATTCAGAACTTGAAGACAAGGTCTTTGAATTAACCCAATCAAACAAAGACAAAGAAAAGAGAATAAGAAAATATGAACAAAGCCTCCAAGAAGTCTGGGATTATGTTAATCCAAGAAGTCTGGGACTATATTAAGAATAATTGGTGTTCCTGAGGAAGAAGACAATTCTAAAAACCTGGGAAACATATTTGGGGGAATAATCAAGGAAAACTTCCCTGGCCTGGCCTTGCTACAGACCTAGACATGCAAATACAAGAAGCACAAAGAATACCTGGGAAATTCATCGCAAAAAGATCTTCACCTAAGCACATTGTCATCAGGTTATCCAAAGTTAAGACAAAGGAAAAAATCTTAAGAGATGTGAGAGAGAAGCACCAGGTAACCTACAAAGGAAAACCTGTCAGATTAACAGCAGATTTATCACCAGAAACCTTACAAGCTAGAAGGGATTGGGGCCCTATCTTCAGCCTCCTCTAACAAAATAATTATCAGCCACGAATTTTTTATCCAGCAGAATTAAGCATCATATATGAAGGAAAGATACACTCATTTACAGACAAATGCTGAGCGAATTCGCCATTACCAAGCCACCACTACAAGAACTGCTAAAAGCAGCTCTAAATCTTGAAACAAATCCTAGAAATACATCAAAACAGAATCTCCTTAAAGCATAAATCACACAGGACCTATAAAACAAAAATACAAGTTAAAAAACAAAACTAAACAGCATGATGAATGCAATGGCATTTCATGCAAATGGACACCAAAAACAAGCAGGGTTAGCTATTCTTATATCAGACAAAACAAACTTAAAAGCAACAACAGGTAAAAGAGACAAAGAGGGACATTATATAATGGGAAAAGGCCTTTTCCAACAGGAAAATATCATAATCCTAAACATATATGCACCTAACACTCCCAAATTTATAAAACAATTACTAATAGACCTAAGAAATGAGATAGACAGCAACACCATATTAGTGGGGGACTTCAATACTCCACTGATAGCACTAAACAGACAATCAAGACAGAAAGTCAACAAACAGTGGATTTAAACTATACCCTCAAACAAATGGACTTAACAGATATATACAGAACATCTCATCCAACAACCACAGAATATACATTCTATTGAACAGTGCATGGAACTTTCTCCAAGACAGACCATAAGATAGGCCATAAAATGGGCCTTGATAAATTTAAGAAAATTGAAATTATATCAGGCACTGACCACAGTAGAATAAAACTGGAAATCAACTCCAAAAGGAACCTTCAAAACTTTGCAAATACATGGAAATTAAATAACCTGCTCTTGAATGAGCATTGGCTCAAAAACAAAATCAAGATGGAAGTCTCTTAGCACTGCCTTAGCTGTATCCCAGAGATTTTGATAGGTTGTGTCATTACTGTCATTGAGTTCAAAGAATTTTTAAATTTCCATCTTCAAAGAACAAAAATTCTTTGAACTCAATGACAATAATGACACAACCTATCAAAACCTCTGGGATACAGCTAAGGCAGTGCTACGAGGAAAGTTTATAGCCCTAAATGCCTACATCAAAAAGTCTGAAAGAGCACAAACAGACAATCTAAAGTCACATCTCAAGGAACTAGAGAAACAAGAACAAACCAAACCCAAACCCAGTAGAAGAAAGGAAATAACCAAGATCAGAGCAGAACTAAACGAAATTGAAACAAAGAAACAAAAAAATACAAAAGATAAATAAAACAAAAAGCTGATTCTTTGAAAAGATAGATAAAATTGATAGACCACGCCCAACACGGTGGCTCACACCTGTAATCCCAGCACTTTGGGAGGCTGAGGCAGGCAGATCACGAGGTCAGGCGATTGAGACCATCCTGGCTAACATGGTGAAATCCCATCTCTACTAAAAACACAAAAAATTAGCTGGGCGTGGTGGTGG
>NW_012118999.1:500100-504945 GCF_000951035.1 Colobus angolensis palliatus | reverse complement strand
AAGAAAGAAGAAAAAGAAAAGAAAGAAAGAAAGAAAGAAAGAAAGAAAGAAAGAAAGAAAGAAAGAAAGAAAGAAAGAAAAGAAAGAAAGAAAGAAAGGAGACCTCAAATCAGCAACTTCATCTTACACCTTAAGAACTAGAAAAAGAACAATAAACCCGATGTTAGCAGAAGGAAAGAAATAATGAAGATTAGGACAGAGATAAACAAAATAGAGAACAGAAAAAAATTAAGAGTTGATTTTTAAATCAACAAAATTGACCAACTCTGAACTAAACTAAGTAAGGAAAAAAGAAGACTCAAATAGTTGAAATTAGTAATGAAAGAAGGATTATTACAACTGATATCACAGAAACAAAAAGGGTTATGAGACTACCATGAAAGAATTATATGCCAGCAGATGGGATATTCTAGAAGAAATGGATAAGTTCCTAGAAATAAACAACCTTCTAAGACTAATCATGAAGAAATAAAAATATGAACAGATCTAACTCGTAAGGAAATTAAATTAGTAATAAAAAATTTCCCAATAGAGAAGAGCCAAGGATCACTTGGTTTCACTGCAGAATTCCACCAAGCATTTAAGGAAGAATTAATACCAGTCTCCCTCAAACTCTTCCAAAGAATTGAAGAGGACGAAATACTTCCAAACACAGTCTATGAGACCAACATTATGCTAATACCAAAACCAGACAAGACAAAGAAGACACACACCAATATCCTTGGTGCAAAAATACTAAACAAATACTAACAAGCCAAATTCAACAGCACATTAAAAGGATTATAAACTATGAACAAGTGGTATTTATATCTGGAATTCAAGGATGATTTAACATATGAAAAGAAATCAGGGCCGGGCATGGTGGCTCACACGTGTAATCCCAGCACTTTGGGAGGCCGAGGTGGGTGGATCATGGGTCAGGAGTTCGAGACCAGCCTGGCCAACATAGTAAAACCCTGTCTCTACTAAAAATACAAAAATTAGCCAGGCGTGGTGGCACGTGCCTGTAGTCCCAGCTAGTCAGGAGGCTGAGACAGGAGAATCACTTGAACCCAGGAGGTGGAGGTTGCAGTGAGCCGAGATTGTGCCACTGCACTCCAGCTTGGGTTACAAGAGTGAAACTAAATCTAAAAAAAAGAAAAAAAGGCTTCCGTTCCAAGATGGCCAAATGGGAACAGCTCCGGTCTGCAGCTCCCAGCGTGCTCAATGCAGAAGATGGGTGATTTATGCATTTCCAACTGAGGTATCTGGTTCATCTCATTGGGACTGGTCAAGAAGTGGGTGCAGCCCACGGAGAGCGAGCCGAAGCAAGGCGAGGCATCGCCTCACCCGGGAAGAGCAAGGGGTCAGGGGATTTCCCTTTCCTAATTGAGGGAAGCCGTGACAGACTGTACCAGGAAAATCGGGGCACTGCCACCTAAACGCTGTGCTTTTCCAAAGGTCTCTTAGCAAACGGCATACCAGGAGATTATATCCTGCGCCTCGCTCAGCAGCTCCCATCCCCACAGAGACTTGCTCACTGCTAATCTGAGACGGAACTGCGAGGCAGCAAGCCTGGCTGGAGGAGGGACGTCCACCATTGCTGAAGCTTGAGTAGGTAAACAAAGCAGCCGGGAAGCTGGAACTGGGTAGAACCCACCACAGCTCAATGAGGCCTGCCTGCCTCTGTAGATTCCACCTCTGGGGGCAGGGCATAGCTGAACAAAAGGCAGAAGTTTCTGCAGATTTAAACGTCCCTGTCTGACAGCTCTGAAGAGAGCAGTGGTTCTCTCAGCATGGTGTTTGAGCTCTGAGAACAGACAGACTGCCCCTTCAAGCGGGTCCCTGACCCCCGTGTAGCCTAACTTGCAGACACCTCCCAGTAGGGGCCAACTGACACCTCATACAGCTGGGTGCCCCTCTGAGATGAACCTTCCAGAGGAAGGATCAGGCAGCAATATTTGCTGTGCTGCAATATTTGCTGTTCGGCAGGCTTCGCTGGTGATACTCAGGCAAACAGGGTCTGAAGTGGACTTCCAGCAAACTCCAACAGACCTGCAACTGAAGGACCTGACTGTTAGAGGAAAACTAACAAACAGAAAGGAATAGCACCAACATCAACAGAAAGGACATCCACACCAAAACCCCATCTGTAGGTCACCAGCATCGAAGACCAAAGGTAGATAAAACCACAAAGATGGGGAGCAACCAGAGCAGAAAATCTGAGAATTCTAAAAACCAGAGCACCCCTTCTCCTCCAGAGGATTGCAGCTCCTTGCTAGCAACAGAACAAAGCAGGATGGAGAATGATTTTGATGAGTTGACAGAAGTAGGCTTCAGAGAGTCAGTAATAACAAACTTCTCCAAGCTAAAGGAGGATGTTCGAACCCATTGCAAGGAAGCTAAAAACCTTGAAAAAAGATTAGGGGAATGACTAACTAGAATAAACAGTGTAGAGAAGACCTTAAATGACCTGATAGACCTGAAAACCTTGGCACAAGAACTACGTGACGCATGCACAAGCTTCAGTAGCCAATTTGATCAAATGGAAGAAAGGGTATCATTGATTGAAAATTAAATTAATGAAATGAAGTGAGAAGAGAAGTTTAGAGAAAAAAAGAGTAAAAAGAAACAAACAAAGCCTCCAAGAAATATGGTACTATGTGAAAAGACCAAATCTACATTTGATTGGTGTACCTGAAAGTGACGGGGAGAATGGAACCAAGATGGAAAACACTCTTCAGGATATTATCCAGGAGAACTTCCCCAACCTAGCAAGTCAGGCCAACATTCAAATTCAGGAAATACAGAGAACACCACAAAGATACTCCTTGAGAATAACAACACCAAGACACATAATCGTCAGATGCACCAAGGTTGAAATGAAGGAAAAAAGTCTAACCAGAAAGAAAGGTTGGGTTAACCACAAAGGGAAGCCCATCAGACTAACAGCAGATCTCTCGACAGAAACCCTACAAGTCAGAAGAGAGTGGGGCCAATATTCAACTTCTTAAAGAAAAGAATGTTCAACCCAGAATTTCATATCCAGCCAAACTAAGCTTCATAAGTGAAGGAAAAATAAAATCCTTTGCAGACAAGCAAATGCTGAGAGATTTTGTTACCACCAGGCCTGCCTTACAAGAGCTCCTGAAGGAAGCCCTAAACATGGAAAGAAACAACTGGTACAAGCCACTGCAAAAACACGCCAAATTGTAAAGACCATCGATGCTAGGAAGAAACTGCATCAACTAATGGGCAAAATAACCAGCTAACATCATAATGACAGGATCAGATTCACACATAACAACATTAACCTTAAATATAAGTGGGCTAAATGCCCCAATTAAAAGATACAGACTGAAACAAATTTATAAGAAAAAAGCAAACAACCCCATCAAAAAGTGGGCAAAGGGTATGAACAGACATGTCTCAAAAGAAGACATTCATACAGCCAACAGACACATGAAAAAATGCTCATCATCACTCACCGTCAGAGAAATGCAAATCAAAACCACAATGAGACACCATCTCACACCAGTTAGAATGGCAATCATTAAAAAGTCAGGAAACAACAGGTGCTGGAGAGGATGTGGAGAAATAGGAACACTTTTACACTGTTGGTGGGATTGCAAACTAGTTCAATCATTGTGGAAAACAGTATGGCAATTCCTCAAGGATCTAGAACTAGAAATACCATATGACCCAGCCATCCCATTACTGGGTTTCTACCCAAAGGATTATAAAACATGCTGCTATAAAGACACATGCACACGTATGTTTATTGTGGCACTATTCACAATAGCAAAGACTTGGAATCAACCCAAATGTCCATCAGTGACAGACTGGATTAAGAAAATGTGGCACATATACACCATGGAATACTATGCAGCCACAAAAAAGGATGAGTTCGTGTCCTTTGTAGGGACATGGATGCAGCTGGAAACCATCATTCTCAGCAAACTATTGCAAGAACAGAAAACCAAACACCACACGTTCTCACTCATAGGTGGGAATTGAACATTGAGATCACTTGGACACAGGAAGGGGAACATCACACACTGGGGCCTATTGTGGGGAGGGGGGAGGGGGAAGGGATGGCATTGGGAATTATACCTGATGTAAATGATGAGTTGAAGGGTGCTGACGAGTTGATGGTTGCACCAACATGGCACATGTATACATATGTAACAAACCTGCACGTTGTGCACATGTACCCTAGAACTTAAAGTATAATAATAATAAAAAAAAGATACAGACTGGAGAATTGGATAAAGAGTCAAGACCCATCAGTGTGCTGTATTCAGGAGAGCCATCTCACATGCAAAGACACACATAGGTCCAAATAAAGGGATGGAGGAAGATCTACCAAGCAAATGGAAGGCAAAAAAAAGCGGAGGTTGCATTCCTAGTCTCTGATAAAACAAACTTTAAACCAGCAAAGATCAAAATAGACAAAGAAGGCCATTATTAAATGGTAAAGCGATCAATTCAACAAGAAGAGCTAACTATCCTAAATATATATGCAGCCAATACAGGAGCAATCAGATTCATAAAGCAAGTCCTAAGAGACCTAAAAAGAGACTTAGACTCCCACACAATAATAATGAGATACTTTAACACCCCACTGTCAATATTAGACAGATCAACGAGACAGAAAGTTAACAGGATATCCAGGACTTGAACTCCACTCTGCACCAAGCAAACCTAACAGACATTTACATAACTCTCCACCCCAAATCAACAGAATATACATTCTTCCCAGCACCACATTGCACTTATTCCAAAATTGACCACATAGTTGGAAGTAAAGCACTCCTCAGCAAATGTAAAAGAACAGAAATCATAACAAACTGTCTCTCAGACCAC
>NW_012118999.1:477686-496745 GCF_000951035.1 Colobus angolensis palliatus | reverse complement strand
GGAAGACAGTATGGCGATTCCTCAAGGATCTAGAACTAGAAATACCATTTGACCCAGTGATCCCATTACTGGGTATATACCCAAAGGATTATAAAGCATGCTGCTATAAAGACACACGCACATGTATGTTTATTGCAGCACTATTCACAATAGCAAAGACTTGGAATCAATGCAAATGTCCATCAATGATAGACTGGATTAAGAAAATGTGGCCAATATACACCATGGTATACCCTGCAGTCACAAAAAAGGATGAGTTCATGTCTTTTGTAGCGACATGGTTGAAGCTGGAAACCCATCATTCTGAGCAAACTATCGCAAGGACAGAAAACCAAACACCACATGTTCTCACTCATAGGTGGGAATTGAACAGTGAGAACACTTGGACACAGGGTGGAGAACATAACACACTGGGGCCTGTCATGGGGTAGGGGGATGGGAGAGGGATAGCATTAGGAGAAATACTTAATGTAAATGATGAGCTAATGGGTGCAGCTAACCAACACAGCACATGTATACATATGTAACAAACCTGCACGTTGTGCACATGTACCCTAGAATTTAAAGTATAATAAAAAAAAGAAAGAAAAAAAGAAAATAATATACCACCTTAATGATATTAAAAACAAAAACCACATGATTATTGTAATCAATGCAGAAAAAGCATTTGACATCCTTTTATGATAAAAACACTCAATAACTAAGAATTGAAGGAAATGACCTGAATATAATAAAAACCATATTTGAAAATCCCATAGCTAACATCATACTCAACAATAAAAGACTGAAAGCTTTTCCTCTAAGATCAGGAACAAGGCAAGAATAACCACTGTTGCCACTACTATTCAACATATTACTGGAAGTTCTAGCCAAAGCAATTAGACAAAAAAAAACAAAAAAACAAAAAAAAGCATCCAACTTGGAAAACAAGAAGTAAAATTAACTCTGTTAGCAGACGACATGATCTTAGGTGTGGAATACCCTAATGATTACACAGATATGTGTGCATGCATGCATACACGCACGCACGCACACACACACGCACACAAACTGTCGCTACTAATAAACAATTTCAGCAAAGTTGCAGTTTACAAAATCAACACACAAAAATCAGTTGCATTTCTATCCACTAGCAATGAACAATCTGAAAAGGTAATTAAGAAAACAATACTATGTATTATAGCATCATAAACAATAAAATACTTAGAAATAAATTTGGCCAATGTGGAGAAAGACTTGTACACTGAAAAGCATAAATCGTTGCCTAGAAAGAAAAAGGAAAAAAAGATACAAAAGGAAAGACATCTGTGCTCATGGTTTGGAAGACTTAATATTAAATGTCCACACTGTCCAAGGGATCTACAGCTTCAATACAATCCCTATCAAAATCTTAATGACATTTGCAGAAATAGAACAAACCATCCTAAATTTTATATGCAATCTTAAGGGACCTTAAATAACCAAAACAGTCTTAAGAAGAACAAAATTGCAGGACTCACACTTCCTGAATTCAAAACATAATACAAAGCAAGGATAAATAAGATGTGGGGTTGCTGAAGATAAGAATAAACCAATAAAGACAAATATATAGACCAACAGCAAAGAATGGAGAGCCCAGAAATAAACCATTCTATATTTGGCCAAATGATTTTTTACAAGAGTGCCAATACTACACAACAGAAAATGGACATTCTCTTTAACCAATGTGTTGGGAAAACTGAATATCCACATGCAAAAGAAGGAAGTTGCACCATTTCCTTACACCATATACAAAAGTTAAAATGAATGAAAGATTTAAACTCTAATAGTCCTAGAAAAAAACATAGGGGAAAAGCTTCAAGACATTGGATTTGGCAATGATTTCTTGGATATGACACCAAAAGCCCAGGCAACAAGATCAACAACAGATAAATATGGCTGGGCATAGTGACTCACTATGTAATCCCAGCAGTTTGGGAGGCGGAGGCAGGAGCATCATTTGAGTTCAGGAGTTTGAGACCAGCCTACCAGCCTAGGCAACATGCTAAGACCCCCATCTCTTAACAACAACAACAAAAAAAACCAATTACATCAACTTAAAAACCTCTGTGGTCACAGGGAATAATCAATAAAATGGGCAACTTATGGGATGGGAGAAAATAATTGCAAATCATATATCAGATAAGGGGTTAATATACAGAATATATAAGGAACTTCTGTAACCCAATAACATTATGACAAATAACCAATTAGGCCAGGTGAAGTGGCTCACACCTGTAATCCCAGCACTTTGTGAGGCCAAGGCAGGAGGATTGCTGGAGGCCAGGAGTTCAAGACCAGCCTGGTCAACATAGTATAAGTAAGTAGTGCATGGTCATGTATGCCTACATTTCCAGCTCCTTCAGAGGCTGAGGTGGGAGGATTGCTTGAGTCCAGGCATTCAAGGCTACAGCGAGCTATACCATTGCACTCCAGCTGGGTGACAGAATGAGACTTTGACTCTTAGAAAAAAAATCAAATAACCCAATTAAAAATGGGCAAAGAACTTGAATAGACGTTTCTCCAAAGAATACATACAAGTGAAAATAAACACATGAAAATATGCTCAACATCAATCATTGGGGAAATGCAAATCTAAACCATAATGAGGTACCACCCCACACCCATCTGGATGGCCACTATCGAAATAACAGAAAATAACAAGTGTTGGGGAGGATGCAGAGAAGTTGGGACCCTCGTGTACTGTTGGTAGGAATGTAAAAATTACCATATGATCCAGCAATCCCACTTCTTGATATATATCTAAAGGAATTCAAAGTGGGATCTCTTAGAAATATTTGTACATCAATATTCATCACAGCATTATTCACAATAGCTAAGAGGTAGAGGCAACCCAAATGTGTCCATGGACAGATGAATGAATAAATGAAATGTGGTATGTATGTACAATGGAATATTATTCAGCCTTAAAATATAAGGAAATCCTGGAACATGTTACAACAATGGATGAACCTTGAAGACATCATGCTAAGTGAAATAAGACAGTCACAAAAGGATAAATAATGTATGATTCCAGTCATTTTAAGTATCTAAAGTAGTCAAAATATTAGAAACATAAAGTTGAAAAGTGTTACCAAGGCCTGGGGGCTGGGGTGGAAGGGGAATTAGTTTTTGGTGGATTTAGAGTGTCAGTGTTGCAAGATGAAAAAGTTCCAGAGATTTGTGGCACAGCAACAACGTGAATGTACTTAACACTAGTAAACTGTACACTTAAAAATGGTTAAGACAGTAAATTTAATGTTAGGTGTTTTTTACAATTTTTTTTTTTTAAAGTCAAACCTAAAGGCAGAGTCTTAAACATTTATTACTACTGAGTTTCACTTTGTAGGCTGGAGTTTATCATTCCTGCCTATTGATATCTTTCTAAATTCTTATTCTGCAAGTTGAGGAAGCTGCTATTCTAACTTTTTGCAATCCACAAATATGATATATATGCCTTCTGTTTTTCATCTGGGTCACTAGAAAGTACAGTGAATTTTGTCCTCCATTCTATCCCTCTTTCATTCCAAAGGGATAAAGACACTCATAGGCCTTCATTTTAACAAGACCCTTACAGTAGATCTGATCTCATTATCTCTATGATGTAGACCCCGTTTGGATGGCAGGCTCAAGTGGGATTTAGTTACATTTCAGAGGAAATCATAGGTTGACATTACTCTCAATGCCCTGTCTCCTGACACCCACATACCCGTCTCTGCAGAGAAAGTCTACTTCTGTCTCCAGCTACTCCTTCTTCTGTATTCTTTTTCATTTAGGGTCCTTGTGAGCAGACATAGACTGCCTAATTGCCTCCTCCTGAACTGTCTTGGATTCCAGATCCACTCTTTAGCTAGTACTGGCTGTGTGAACTTAGGCAAGTCCTTGAATATTTCTGTGCCTCATTTCCCCATATGTGAAATAGGGATGGTAATAGTACCTAGTTGACAGGATACTGGATGACAGTAATCATTCAACAACTTAGAAAAAAAAAAAAAGGAAGAAAAATTCCCCTTTCGTGATACACTTTTACAGCTAGTACGAGAGAGGAAAGAATAATAAAATGCAAAGAGCTGAAGAAGCTAAAGAGATAGAGACCACGTAAGACAGAAAGAATGAGTGAGTCCAGGCCTTCTCTGAAAGAAAGACTTGAAATAAGAGAGATGTTCTCCTGTTGACCTTGAAGAAGCAAACATTCATCTTGTGAACCACTTGTGGAGAGGGACAGTCTCTAGGAGCTGAGGGCCTTAGCTGTACAACTGCAAGGAATTGAATTCTGCAAACAACCTGAATGAACTTGGAAGAGGACCTCAAACTCCAGATAAGAATGTGGCCCAGCCAGTATCCTGACTGCAGCAGTTGGGACCTTGAGCAGTCTAGCCATGCCTAGACTTCTGACCCACAGAAACTGTGAGATAATATGTGTGTGTTAAGATGCTAAATTTATAGTCATAGTAATAGAAAATGAATACAACTAGCCATGGTTCAGTATATACTTCCATTCCCCTTGACTCCTCCAAAACTACCCAACAGGGATAGTGCAGAGCCTAACTGAAAGCCTGAAACCCTGACCGTGGCTTTGTGCCTAGAACCACATTTCCAAAATCCCTCCTCCAGACCCCACGTTACTCCCTCAGATTGGACACCCTTGACTGACATAGACTCTGACAGATTTGGTAGCTAGAAAAGCACCCCCTTTCCTTCCATCAGACCTAGCAGTATCCAGAATGCCATCTGGAAAGGGTGTGTTACAAGGAGGACCATGGCTGTCATGCAGAGTTTTATTCTGAGGATAATAGTGGGTGGCAGAAATGATCTGAATTATAGAAAGATTGATCTGCCCTATGTAAATCAATTGGTGACTGGAGGTACAAAGCTTAGAGTTAGTGACATAGTTAGAATACTGTTGTTAACAACCCAGTATAGAAATGATATTGGCTCCAGCTAAGGTACTGGTAATGAGAGTTGAGAGAAGGGGATCTCTTCCTAGGTAAGGCATACCTAGAAACTGTCAGGCCAATAAAATTCAGATAGTGTTGAAGATGACTTAGGGGTGACTTCCAAGGTTGTGTCTGGAGTTGAGGTGGTGGTACTAATTGAAATCAAGAATAACAATTTATGTGTTGCTCTTGCTTGATTTGGAGCATTTAGAAATGCCCACCTGGCACTCAGGAGAAAGGAGTGGGATAGAGATAAAGATTTGGAGGCCTTCAGTTTATTGTTGTCATGATGATAACTGGATACGAAAAGATAGTCCTCATGATGCCATTTCTGAGCTTTGAACTTTCCCATTCCTTGTTATTTAAAATTAGTAACTTATTTATTCTCATACTGTCGTGTATGTTAGCTTCCTTTCAAGAACTATGGGAAACTCTTGATGGAAGAGTCTTTTATATCCACTCTGGTGTATTAAGTATATAATAGGTAGTCAGCACTGTGAAAAGGACTGTTTGCTTTTCTGCAATAGATTTTTTTTTTTTTAAGATGGAATCTCGCTCTGTCACCCAGGCTGGAGTGCAGTGGTACAATCTCAGCTCACTGCAACCTCCGCCTACCTGGTTTAAGCAATTCTCCAGCCTCAGCCTCCGGAGTAGCTGGGACTACAGGCACACACCACCACGCCCGACTAATTTTTGTATTTTTAGTAGAGCTGTGGTTTCGCCATGTTGGGCAGGCTAGTCTTGAACTCCTGACCTCAGGTGATCTGTCCGTCTGCTCAGCCTCTCAAAGTGCTGGGATTTCAGGCATAAGCCACCATGCCTAGCTTGCAATGGAATTTTACATCTCACCTTCCTACCCCATACACACACATAGAGAGAAAAGAAGTCATGGTGTCGATATATAAGGGAAGTTTGTTTGCATAGGGTCTCTTAGGCCTTTGTAAGGACAACTTTGGCTTTTACTCTGCAAGAGAGAGTATAAAAAGTGAAAAAGGCCCTGAAGAGATGTGCAGGAGGAACAGCTATGGCATTCATAGGAAGCCTCATGCTGACTTGCAGCATAATCAACTTAGAAAACAGAAGATGTGGTATGTATATATTAAAATACTCAGCTGGGCACAGGAGCTCACGCCTGTAATCCCAGCACTTTGGGAGACCGAAGTGGGCAGATCACGAGGTCAAGAGGGATCATGAGGTCAAGAGATCAAGACCATCCTGGCCAACACGGTGAAACCCCATCTCTACTAAAAATACAAAAATTAGCTGGGCATAGTGGTGCGTACCTGTAGTCCCAGCTACTTGGCAGGCTGAGACAGGAGAATCAGTGGAACCCGGGAGGCGGAGGTTGCAGTAAGCCAAGATCACGCCACTGCACTATCCAGCCTGGTGACAGAGCGAGACTCTGTCTCAAAAAATATAAATAAAAACATTAAAGTACTCAACACTGGAGTTCAATAGATATTTGTGGATCAATGAATAAATTATGTGTGTGCTGTTCAGATTGTAATATACTCTCAAACAAAACAACAGCGTTCTATGTTAGCAATATTTATAGGCATGAACGTACATTCACTGGAAAACTGACATCAGCAGACTGTCAAAAGTGAATCCTAAATTGGCTGCTTGGCCTCAAGCCAAGGTTATAGAGGGGCTGCTCTTGGCTTTAGGAAAAAGTAGTTAAGATATCTTCTGACTGGCAAATCCTGGACAGCACTTCTTTAATTGACTGAGGTATTATCAGCACTGTTTGCCAGAGCATTAGCCAGTTCCTGCTGCCAGCAGTCACACTTGCCTAATGTTTGCCAAAAATCCCATCTGCTGTCTATCCTCAGTTTCTTCACAAGTCAATGGCATGTTCATTATCTTTAGGAACAAAGGCAACATGTCTACTTTAATTATCCTATTTATGGTTTTTAAATGAACTGGATTTAACAGGTTAAGTTTTTCAAGTATTATTAATATTTATTGATACACCACGTAACTGTATACATGTGTTAGAGTATAGAAGAGCAGTTTTTTTACCTAAATATTTTTTAAAACCTTCTTGCTACTGTGCTAGAAAAGGTATACAGTTGTACATAATCTTTTCATTTTAAAGGAAACCTACCAATAAGCTAAAAGTTTTTATTTATCAAGCATTTATTATAAAATGCATTGCTAAAATATATTTTATATATATAGGTAAAATATATAAAATAAATTGGTAAATGCCAATTTGTGTTGAAACGTTTAAAAAGAGGGATGAATTCCACAGGTTTGCTAAAATATATTTTATATATATAGGTAAAATATATAAAATAAATTGGTAAATGCCAATTTGTGTTGAAACATTTAAAAAGAGGGAAGAATTCCACAGGTTTGCTATAATAGGAAAAATCAAATGTTCATTTATTTGTAATTAATAGTCTCTGGGCATCTTTTATTTTGGTCAGCAACGAAAATCTACTAAATTTCCCATCACCCTGAAAATCTAGAAATAGAAGCCTTCTGTAACAGTAGAAGATAATTAAGATATTTAATTCTGAACAGTTTTTAAAAGTCTATATTGTCTAGTTTGTTTTAAATTCTGCTAAATATAAAAGAGGGCACACGTTAGAATATTGATTTTTTAATTCATTGTCATCATGACAAAAATAGGATTCTTGGTGTTACTGAGTCTTAGAAACTTTTTTGGTGTTTGTGGTGATACTATATATAAAAACAAAGAACTGGCAGCAATGCAAATACGCAATAATATGAGAATAATTAATTAAAAGAACCCAGTACAGTACTTTGTCTATTGTATACATTGTAAAAGTGATAACTAGGAAGGTAGGAAGGCAATATTAAAAAATGCTTATGATAAACATAAGGTAAATGGAAAAGACAATTTATAAAAATATATATACTCTGATTGCCACCACAGAAAATTTATGTGAAGGCTGGAGTAATAGGTTATGGAAGGTTATAAAAACTTTTTGTAACTGTTGTCTTTCTAGATTGTAAGGAAAAGAAGTGACCTTAAGTCAGCCATTTGCAAATATAATAGAAAATATTTGGCCACCAGCAAATAGCGGAGAAGTCTGAAAGCAGGAATTGTGTATAATTCAAAACCAAACATGATTTCTGAAGTAGTTATTTTGAAAAGGATTAAAATATTTCTATAAATATGTCTTCGAATGTACTGTGCATGAAAGACAGTTATTTTTTATACTAAATGATTTCATATATCCAATATGTTTAGTCTGTAAGTTAATACATCCATTCTGAAATTCGACTTGATCGTCTTGAATGTTTGCACAAACACCTTCTGTGACACATAAGGTGATCTTTGGTTTCTTATGGTCTAACAGTAAGCCTGAGGGGGGTTTTGCCATAAGTCACTGGAAAGTTGCTTTTCCCTTGATTTCCACTAGATTCTAGGTCCTATCTGACCCAATTGTTTGTAGGAAAAACGTTGCTAAGGCAGTTTCTAAACTAAAAGACATGTAATTTAGTTTGATTTAATTGTACTTTCCACAGCTTAATACTAAAACTGATGGATTCTAAGAAGGCTCAGACTAGGAACCTATGGGTTAGATGGGAACATGGCCCTAGTCTATATCTAACACGGTGATCAGCATGTGTGCATGGTAGCCATAACCTTCACGAGTGTCTGCGGTATTTGGAGTCTATTTTCATTTTTAAGTTGTTTATTTGATAATCCAATAATGAGAGAGACAGTGACAACCACTTCCTGAGGTATCATTGCTAAGACATTTTCTGAGCTTTTCTAACTTTTGTAGATGATTTCTCAAATGTAACAAACTTTCCGTAGCAAAATATTTTTAAACAAATTTAGTGAAGTAATAAATGGGGAGTTCCTGAATATCAGAGTTAACTTTGTTTTTTGTTTCTTGCCAATACCAAATGTGGTATCTACTTATATGAAAGGATTAAGTAATATTGTTAATTAGTATTGTTAACTTGAATTATATCTTTGATTGTCTCCTCAAATGTTTACTATCTAGACTAGCACAATCCAGTAGGACTTACTGAAATGATGGGTACATTCTCTGTGCTGTGCAGTGCAGTAGCTAATAGCTGCATGTGGTTATTGAACACTGAAATATGGCCGATGCAACTGAGGAATTGAATTTTTAATTATATTTCATGTTAATGAGTTTGAATTTAAATAGCCCCATGTGGCAACTATATTGGAAGATAAAGATCTAGGCCTGCAAGATTTTATTTGTGTTGAAGAATAGCAGGATTATCTCAAATGCTGAGCCTAATTAAACAAGTTCCCTGTACTCTTCTTTTTTGAAACAAATGCTTGGGAGTTAGCTAATTTTTTTTTCTAAATTCAAATTGACCTATACCCAAATCTACAAATATTTATTCATCATTAATTATGTGCTGTGCCATCTGCTGGATGCTACGGATACAAAAATAAGCAAACAGGCCCTTTCCCACAAGCAATTTATACCCTAATAGGGAAGAAAGGTGAGTGTGTAAATAAATGCAATGGAGGTGGGACAGGGCCCAGTGTGGCCACAAAGAAGGAATCATTGGTGATTTCTGGGAGATCTCAGAGGGTGCCATGAACCATGAAAAATGGACAGGCATTTTCTTTTTTTTCCTTTCCTAACTACTAGACAACTAGGGAGAGCGGGAATCACTAGGTGAACAAATGAAGACATTTGTTGTGGACTGAACTATGCCCCACCCCCCTACATTCACATTTGAAGCACTAACCTCTAGTAACCCAAGATGGGTACCATATTTGGAAATAGGGTCATTGTAGATATACTTAGTTAAGATGAGGTCATACTGGAGTTAGGTTGGTCCCATATCCAATATGACTGGTGTCCTTATAAAAAGGGAAACTTTGGATACACACACAGCCACTCCCCCCCCAAACATACACACACACACACACACACACACATAGAGAGAGAGAGAGAGAGAGAGAGAGAGAGAGAGGGCACCATCTGAGGATTTGAAGATCTTGTGGATCCTGTCTCAAGCCAAGGAACTACAGAAGGTAGGAGTGAGGCCTGGAACAGATCCTTTCTTCATGCATTCAGAGGGAGTACCGCCCTGCTAATACCTTGCTCTCAGGTTTCTAGCCTCCAGAACTGTGAGATCATAAGTTTCTGTTGTTTAAGCTGCTTAGTTTGTGGTACTTTATTACAGCAGCCATAGCAAACTAATATAGCATCCAGATTAAGGAAACAGTATTGTAAAAACAAGGCAAAAAAAGCTATGGAAGTTATTTATTAAAGTTCTGTTTTGTGATTATCTAACCCAGGAATTTTAGAAGGAAAAAATAAAGCAAGCATTAGCCTGAATGCAAAAATTTTTTTCTTTTTTTCTTTTTTTTTTGAGACAGAGTCTTGTTCTGTTACCCTAGGCTGGAGTGCAATGGCGTGATTTCGACTCACTGCAACTTCTGCCTCCAGGATTCAAGCGATTCTCCTGCCTCAGCCTCCTGAGTAGCTGGGATTACAGGCACATGCCACCACACCCAGCTAATTTTTGTATTTTTAGTAGGGATGGGGTTTCGCCATGTTGTCACCAGGCTGGTATCAAACTCCTGACCTCAGGTGATCCACCTGCTTCGGCCTCCCAAAGTACTGGGATTACAGGCATGAGCCACTACACCTGGTGAAAATCTCTTTATAAATATTTTTCTACTCTTAAGAGCTAAGGCTATAATAATGTTTGGGAGTAAAATTACATTCCTGCCAAAAATGTATCATGAATCAAAATATAAATATCTCCTGGTAATCATAAGCCAGTTAGAAGAAAGTTTTTGTTTATTAAACTTGTCTCCCTACATAAAGTAGTTAAATTAATGAATAATGAGACCCCTCATTTCCCTACATGTTATATGAGGAAACATACGTATGAGAAGTACTACTCTATTTCTTATACATCAACTTTGGGGGAGAGGGTTGATGAGCAGAAAGTGGGGTAGGAGTCAAACACTGGGTGGCTGCAGCTGGAACTGTGTTCATCTTGGTAGGCTGGTGCCCTAAGGTCCAACCTCATTCCTCCAGCTATTGCTGAGATGGGAGAAATTAGGCCGAGGGGCCAAGTTGGAGTCCAGAAGGCACCAATAACATTGTAACTCCTGAAAGCCATATCCCTTGCAAAAGAATTGTCAGACCCCACATAGCCTTCTAGCCACGATTCAGGAATGAAAGAATAGGGGCCATCAATCTTTTCCTTTTGTGTGTAGCAGTAAGTGCCAACTGTTGATTGACTCATAGGAATGAGTCAGGGACAATGAACTGTGAATGACATTTATTCATTTGTGTAGTTTAAAAACCATTCTGCAACAAATGTAATAATGGTATGGCACCTCGGAGGAACTAAATGCAACCAACAAGGCTAGAGCATAGCAAGCATGGCAGGTGAGGGTTTGAGGGATGCATATAACTGAAGAGGCTGACAAGGGCAAAAGAGCAGCAGGTTTGATATAGGGATCATGAATAATTATGGATCACCTTTGGACATTTTGAGTTTGAACATCTTATGAGACATCCAAGGGGAGATGACCAGGAGGCAGTCAGATATACTTAGGGCAGGGGTCTGGATTGAAGATACTGATTGGAAGATCTCAGTATAAATGTCAAAATTAAAGACAGATAAGGGTAGGTAAAATGAAAAGTGTCAATATTAGGTAGGCAAGAGAGGGAGATGCCCCCCCTAAACCCCCCCCGCAAGAAAAGGAAGAAGAAAAGTGAGATACAAGAATTATATAAGAGTGGTTTCTCTGACTTAAAAAGAGGAGAAAATTAAAAAAAAAAAAAAAGAATAATCACAGTGTTAAATCCTGCAGTATGGCCATGTCTGATCATATTTGAAAAAGATCAGAGTGGGAAATTGGGAGCTCATTTTGTATATAGTGAGAGCTCAAGTTCAACTCTCACTATAGTGAGTGGTAAGTGAATGGGGTCCAATTCTAGAAAGATTGCAAACTAAATCAAAGTTGAAAATCTCCTGCTACAAGCACTTAAAAATTCTATATAAAAAACTTTAAGCAAGGCGCAGTGGCTCACACCTATAATCTCAGCACTTTGGGAGGCCAAGGCGGGTGGATCACGAGGTCAGGAGTTCAAGATCAGCCTGGCCAAGACGGTGAAACCCCATCTCTACTAAAAATACAAAAATTAGCCGGGTGTGGTGGCGGGCACCTGTAATCTCAGCTACTCGGGAGGCTGAGGCGGATAATTGCTTGAATCCTGGAGGCAGAGGTTGCAGGGAGCCGACATTGCACTCCAGCCTGGGCATCCGAGTGAGACTCTGCCTAAAAAACAAACAACAACAAAACCTTTAAAATGGTAAGTACACAGTCCACCTCAAAGAAAGCAATAGTAATCAACAGGTGTCAGAAACAAAAGAATGAACAGAAAACCAGTAAGAAAATAAGGTATGGGCCGGGCGTGGTGGCTCAAGCCTGTAATCCCAGCACTTTGGGAGGCCAAGATGGGCGGATCACGAGGTCAGGAGATCGAGACCATCCTGGCTAACACGGTGAAACCCCGTCTCTACTAAAAACTACAAAAAACTAGCTGGGCAAGGTGGCGGCGCCTGTAGTCCCAGCTACTGGGGAGGCTGAGGCAGGAGAATGGTGTGAACCCGGGAGGCGGAGCTTGCAGTGAGCTGAGATCCAGCCACAGCACTCCAGCCTGGGTGACAGAGTGAGACTCCGTCTCAAAAAAAAAAAGAAAATAAGGTATGTACACTATTTGAGTAGATAATGGCTGGGAGTTTTCAAAACTAAAGTAAGACTCCAATATCCAGATTCAGGAAACAAACAAATTCCAGGGAGCATAGGTAAAAAGAAATCCACAGCTAAACACATTATAGTGAAACCACAGAAAACTGAAAATGGAGATAAAAAT
The DNA here is from genome assembly GCF_000951035.1 of Colobus angolensis palliatus. NCBI lineage: Eukaryota > Metazoa > Chordata > Mammalia > Primates > Cercopithecidae > Colobus > Colobus angolensis. Next base: position 483,916 of record NW_012118999.1, on the reverse strand, counting down.
CTTAAAATCAGCTAGGAAAAAGTTACCTCTTCATAGGAGCTGTAGTTCAATATACAGCTGATGTGTCAACCAAAACAATGAAAGCTATGATGGTTGAACAATAGTTTCGGTGAGCTGTAAGAAAATTATTGTCAATACAGGATCATATAGTCAGTAGAAATAACTTGAAGAAAGATTTTCAAACAAACAAATATTTAAAAAAACTCACTATCAGGAGACCCAAAATAAAAAAAAAAAAATTAAATGATTTTTTCAAACAGAAAGTGATCCCAAATGAATAGTCAAAGATGAAGAAAGGAATGAGGAACACAAATCTTACAGAAATGAAGACGGAGGAATCTGCTATGGGTAGCCAAATACCATGGCTCTCCATGATGGCGAATAATTGTAGGATCCTGAGAATGACAAGTGGGGGATTCCACAACCTCACCAGGCGGGAGGTGTGGCCCTAGCCACGGGATTCGAGGGACCTAGAACCATGCCCTGGTAGAGAGCCTAGTGCTTCAAAATGCTTGTCTTCCTGGACTAGAAAAACTTGGCCCACGGGACCAGACAAACTAAGAAGAAATATTTCTGTCTTGAGTATTAAGTGGAATAAAAAAATCACACGAGGCTAGGCGTGGTGGCTCACACCTGTAATCCCAGCACTTTGAGAGGCCGAGGCAGGCAGATCACCTGAGGTCAGGAGTTTGAGACCAGCCTGACCAACATGGTGAAACCCCATCTCTACCAAAAATACAAAAATTGGCTGGCACTAATTAGTGGCACACACCTGTGTTACCAGCTACTTGGGAGCCTGAGGCAGAATAATTGCTTAAACCCAGGAGGTAGAGGTTGCAGTGAGCCGAGATCATGACACTGTACTCCAGCCTGGGTGATGGAGCAAGACTCTGTCTCAAAAAAAAAAATCACATGAATGATTGCTTAGATGGAGTAAGCTGTTTACAGACTGTCTGTATTGCAGATTACAACTAGAAACTGAACAAAACACAAAAAGCACCTAAGGTCAGGGTCTGGATTGAAGATACTGATTGGAAGATCTCAGTATAAATATAAAAATTAAAGACAGATATGGACAGGTAAAATGAAGAGCGCTGACAGTAGGTAGGTAAGAGAGGGAGATAACACCTGCCTCAAAAGAAAAAAAAAAGGAAGAAGAAGAAGAAGAAGAAAAGTGAGAGAAATACACAAAGAAGCTCTGTGGAAAGTTAGCAACACCAGGCAGTACAAGAGGGTAGCCAAAATGTGAAGAACGGCCTGTAACAGAAGTGAGTCCCACAATTCCTGCCTCCCTGACTCCATCTTCCAGCTTTAACCTGAAGGCAGATATGACGTGAAACAAGCATAAGCAGCAAGAACTCTGAGGGAAACCCTGTTATTCTGTCCAGAGGAAGGAAAACAGGACCCCTGCAAGCTGGAGAGAGTGTGGCAATTGCTGTTTTTTTGGGGTTTTTTTCCTGTTACTTCTCTCAGTTTTGTGCCAAGGGTGGCCCCAGTCACAGAGTTACACTGAGGTGGTGAAGGTGCAGGGGCTTAAAACTCCAAGGGAAAACCCATCTTTATGACCAGAGGAACTGGTAAACCTGAGAAAGGGAATCCTGAGTCCAAAAAGTGTGAAGGGAATCATTTTTTCTCATTACTCTGAGAGTGGGTCTAGTCATGTAGGTCTGCATGGCAGTGTAGACAGCTACAACCCCAGGAGAAACCCATCTTTCTAGCCAGAGGACCAGAAAAGTGGGGCTCTGGGGACTGGAGAATGTGGAGGAAAACATGGAGAGGAAAGAGCTGGAGAAGGGGACCCTTTAATTCTGTGACTGAAATCACAAGTCTCAGGCCCCACTCCTGAGTTATGCATAAGCAAGACAGATGCAAAGCGGGATAGCAAAGGCTTTAAAACCTGAACTGTGGGCCGGGCGCGGTGGCTCAAGCCTATAATCCCAGCACTTTGGGAGGCCGAGACGGGCGGATCACGAGGTCAGGAGATCGAGACCATCCTGGCTAACACGGTGAAACCCCATCTCTACTAAAAAAAATACAAAAAACTAGCCGGGCGAGGTGGCAAGTGCCTGTAATCCCCGCTATTCAGGAGGCTGAGGCATGAGAATTGCTTGAAACGGGAGGCGGAGCTTGCAGTGAGCTGAGATCTGGCCACTGCACTCCAGCCTGGGCGACAGAGCGAGACTCCGTCTCAAAAAAAAAAAAAACCTGAACTGTGATTTAAAAGCAACAGCAGCAGCAACAACAACAAAAGAACGCCTGAGTCCCAGCCTAACCCCTGAGAGGGACAAGCATGGGACAAATCCAGTGCAGCAGAGCAAAGGCTCTGAAAACTGAACTCATTGGAGTCACAACTCATAGAAAGTGAGAGATAACTTGTAGTCCAAACTTCACACACACACACACACACACACACTGCAGAGATTTTTTAACACTTTCATAAATCACAACATAATATTCAAAATACCCAGGATGTAATCTAAAATTATTTGACATACAAAGAACCAGATAAACATTCCCAATTCTTAAGGAAAAAATTCAGCAATATATAAAAAGGATTACACAAGATAGTCAAGTGAAAGTTATGTCAGAAATGCAAGACTATTTCCGCATTTGAAAATCGATCAGTGTAAGCTGGGTGCAGTGGCTCACATTTGTAATTCTAGCATTTTGGGAGGTCAAAGTAGGAGGATTCCTTGAGGCCAGGAGTTCAAGACCAGCCTGGGCAATATAGTGAGATCCCTCTACAGAAAAAATAAAAATTATCCGGGCATGGTGGCACTTGTCTGTAATCCTAGCTACTTGGGAGGCTGAGATGGGAGGGTCACTGGAGGCCAGGAGGTTGAGGTTGCAGTGAGCCATGATTGCACCATTGTAGTCCAACCTGGGTGACAGAGCAAGAGCCCATCTCTTAAAAATTAAAATTAAAAAAGAAAATCAATGTAAGAGAAATGAAAATTTACATTCACACAAAACCCTGTATGCAAACGTTTATAGTGGCTTTACTTATAACAGTATAGGAAACAACTCAAATAGTCTTCAACTATTGGATAAACAAACTAGTATATTCATACAAAGGAATACTCAGAAAGAAAAAACTGATTTTTTTTTTTTTTCACTTTTTTGAGACAGAGTCTCACTCCATCACCCAGGCTGGAGTGCAGTGGCACACTCTCAGCTCACTGCAACCTCTGCTTCCTGGGTTCAAACAGTTCTCATGCTTCAGCCTCCCAAGTAGCTGGAATCACATGAGTGTGCCACGACACCTGGCTAATTTTTATATTTTTAGTAGAGATGGGGTTTCACCATGTTGACCAGGCTGGTCTGGAACTCCTGACCTCAAGTGATCGCCTGCCTCGGGCTCTCAAAGTGCTGGAATTACAGGTGTGAGCCACCCCGCCCAGACACAAAAGAAACTCGTGTTACACACAATAATATAGGTGAACCTCGAAAGCATTACACCAGATTTAAAAAGCCAGTCTTGAATGCTACCTACCGGATAATTTCATTTATATGATCTTCTGGAAAAGGTGAAACTATAGAGATGGAAAACAGATTAATGCATGCCAAGAATTGGGGAGTGGGGGGGTCTTGATTACAAAGGAGCAGTATGAGAGGATTTTTTGGGTCATGGAACTGGTTTGGTTTGTGTGTTGGTTGGGGTGGGGTTACATGACTCCATTTTCTCCATTTGTCAAAACTCATAGATCTGTACACCAAAAAGTGATTTTCACCTTATGTAAAATAAAAATAAATTACAATTTTAGAAAAGTCACAAGTTGAGTGCTGGATAGGAAAATGAATGGAGATATAGCTGAAACAAGAATAGCAATATGTAGATAACAGTTGAAGCTGGGTAATAAGTACATGGAGGATAATTATATTATTCTGTTTACTTTGTATAGGTTTGAAATTTTCCACTACAAATTTTTTTAAAAGAACATCTATAAAAGACCTACACCTAACATCATACTTAATCATGAGAAATTAGATGCCTTTCTGCTAAGATCAAGAACAAGGTAAAAGGCCAGGAGCACTGGCTCATGCCTGTAATCCCAGCACATTGGGAGGCTGAAGCAGGCGGATCACTTGAGGTCAGGAGTTCCAGACCAGCCTGGCCAACATGGCAAAACCTTTTCTCTATTAAAAATACAAAAACTAGATGGGCATGGTGGTACATGCCTGCAATCCCAGCTACTTGGGAAGCTGAGATAGGAGAATCACTTGAACCCAGGAGGCAGAGATTGCAGTGAGTCAAGATTGCACCAAGGCACTCCAGCCTGGGTGGCAGAGGGAGACATTGTCTAAAAAAAAAAAAAAAAAAAAGAACAAGACAAAGATGTTCCTCCCTCTCACCACTAGAAGTCATACTAATGCAATAATACAAGAAAAAGAATAGGTACACAGATTGGAAAGGAAGAAAGCAAGAATCTATGTCTTTGCTCATAGATTACATGACTGTCTATATGGAAAATCCCAAAGAATCAACAGAAAACCTCCTGTTACTAATAAGTGGTTATATAATAGCAATGTTGCAGGATACAAAGTTAACACAAAAAAGTCACTAGAAAATCTTGACTTATAACAAATAAACATTGAATCAGTAATCAAAAAATGTGCAAGAAAAATAGCCTAGGACTAGATAGCTTCACTGATGAATCCTATCAAATGATTAAAGAAGAGTTAACACTAATTCTTCTCAAACTCTTTCAAAAATAGAGAACAGAACAGTTAGATAAGAAAACTAGAGACCCATATCATTATAAATGTAGATGCAAAAATCCTAAACAAAATATTAGCAAATTGAGTCCAGCATCATAATAAAAAGATCTGACACCATGACCCAGTGACATTTACCCCAGGAACACAAGGGTGAATCTCAAAAGCATTATATCAGATTTAAAATGCCAGTCTCAAAATGCTACATACTAGATGATTTCATTTATGTGATATTCCGGAGAAGGCGAAGCTATAGAGATGGAAAACAGGTTAATGCATGCCAACATACACAAATTAATCAATGGAATACACTGAATTAATAGAATAAAGGGAAAGATCCACATGATTACCTCGACTGATTCAGAAAAAAAGCATCTGACAAAATCTAATGCTCTTTCATGATGCAAAGGAAGCTTCTGTCTTCCCTCCTCCCTGAGCTTGCCTTAGGACACCTCCATTACTGTTTTATAGTTGTACTGTCCCAATCAAACTTCCCATCTGACACTGTCTATGTAACAGGTCATGTCCAGCTGCTGCAGCCAGGCACTTAGTATCAGGAATGAGATTCCTTCAGGACGCAACTCCCTGCCTCATCTGGTCAGTGAAAATACTATTGTTTCACCCAGGCAGGATTTTGACCTAGAGGCACTCAGTTATAATCTCACAGATGGCAGCTTCACTCCATTGGTTCCTTAGCCATGCACACACACCAAATGTTTGAGCCTGGAGTACTGAGCCGGATTACCATGGCAACAACACATTATCAGACCATCTCATGATGGTCCAAATTAACTGAAGGTCTCTACTTGAATAATTGATCTCACCCCCCTTCCCTTCTTGGGCCATAAGTGCCAGTAGCCCCATATTTATTCTAGGCATAAAGGTTTTTTCATTCTGGCATTCAGCCTGATGGTTGGCTCACGGCTTTTTCACAGTAGTAAAACTTACAGGGTGATGCTGTCTGTAGGTAAACAACTCCAGGCTGACTTTCTAAGCTAGGCAAATAGCCATGAAGAAACAGGCCTACTTATATAGCACCTGAGGAAAATCACAATAGTCATTAATCTTTCATTCACATATACAAATTGACAACAAAGAATTACAAGATATATGCCAGCACCCTGAAAGAAAAGATAAAAAGGAGAACAATAAAAGGAAAATAAATTAACAATTCTAAGTTATTTGAAGATGTGCTTCTATAAAAGAATGATATGTGGCCGGGCACGGTGGCTCACACCTGTAATCCCAGAACTTTGGGAGGCCGAGGCGGGTGAATCTCGAGGTCAAGAGACTGAGACCATCCTGGTCAACATGATGAAACCCCATGTCTACTAAAAATACAAAAATTAGCTGGGTGTGGTGGCGTGTGCCTGTAGTCCCAGCTACTCAGGAGGCTAAGGCAGGAGAATCGCTTGAAGTGGGAGGCAGTGGTTGCAGTGAGTCAAGATTGCACCACTGCACTGCAGCCTGGCAACAGAGTGAGACTCTGTCTCAAAAAAAAAAAAAAAAAAAAA
>NW_012118999.1:474224-477636 GCF_000951035.1 Colobus angolensis palliatus | reverse complement strand
AAAAAAAAAAAAAAAAAAAGAAAGAAAGAAAAGAAAGAATGATATGCTATAATTAAAAGAACAGAAAACAAAAAATCATCTTAAGATATCTAAAATATGGTTACTGAAATTAAATATCCAAAGAAGACCTCTATCTGGGTTAATGCAATAGATTAGGTCCCTAGTCAAACTTTCATAATGAAAAAAATTCTGAGCCAGGCATGGTGGCTCATGCCTATAATCCCAACACTTAGGGAGGCTGAGTGGGGAGGATCACTTGAGTCCAGGAGTTAAGAGACCAACTTGGGCAACATATTGAAACACTGTCTTACAAAAAAATTAAAAATAGCTTGGTATGGTGGCAAGTGCCTGTAATCCCCGCTATTCAGGAGGCTGAGGTGGGAGGATTGCTTGGGCCCAGGAGACTGAGGCTACAGTGAACCATGACTGCACCACTATACTCCAGCCTGGGCAACAGAGCAAGACCCTGTCTCCAAAAAAAATTCTGGATAAAATATTTTTTATGGCCAGGCACGGTGGTTCATGCCTGTAATCCCAGCACTTTGGGAGGCCAAGACAGGTGGATCACTTGAGGTCAGGAGTTTGAGATCAGCCTGGCCAACATGGTGAAACCCCATCTCTACTACAAATACAAAAATTAGCTGGGTGTGGTGGTGGGCACCTGTAGTTCCAACTACTTGGGAGGTTGAGGCAGGAGAATTGCTTGAACCCAGGAGGTGGAGGTTGCAGTAAGCTGAGATCGTGCCACTGAACTCCAGCCTAGGCAACAGAGTGAGACTCTGTCTCAAAAATAAATAAATAAAAGTTAAAAAAAATTCTAAATGCATCTATGAATTGGCAAAGAAAGACTCAACTCCAGGCCAAAACCAAAGTGAGGGGAGGCACTCAGGGAAGTAAACTGTGTGGACACAAATCTACAGATTCAGAAACCAAATGAAATGCAAGCAGGAAAAATAATAATAATAAAATTTTACAACACAAAAATAAAAGGGAAGATATTAAAAGCAGCCAGAAAAAATCTCACAACAGGTTATCATAAAGCAAGTAATAAGCAGACTGACAGCTGACTTTCAGCAGCAAAAATGGAAGCCAAAAAGTAGCAGTATGAATGGAATTCTATACTTCAGGGAAGTATTTTAAAGAACGAGGTCTGCTGGCTACAATTTCTTTAGCTTTCATTTCTATAAAAATGTCATTTTACCTTCATTTTATAATCATTTTTATAGGATATGAGATTCTGGGTTGTCATTTGTTCTTCTTTCAATACTATAATATCCCCCATTCTCTCTGATTTGCATTAATTTTGATGAGAAATCAGCCATTATTCTTATTAGTGTTCCTCTGTGTGTAAGATGTCTTTTGTCTCTGCTTTTACTTTTTCTATCATTCTTTTTCAGTGATTTGACTACAATGTGAGTAGCTATCATTTCATTTTACATGTTTTTTTCTTTTTTTTTTAAGTTCTTGGATTTGGTGAGATTGATTATGGAAAAAAGAGAGAAGGCAAAATATTAGAAATGAAAGATGGAACATCATTACAGATCTTAGAAATACCTAGAGCATTATAAAGATATAAACAACTTTGAGCCAGGTGCTATGGTTCGCGCCTGTAATCCCAGCACTGTGAGAGGCTGAGGCAGGTGGATCACCTAAGGTCAGGAGTTTGAGACCAGCCTGGCCAACACAGCGAAACCCCCCATCTCTACTAAAAATAACAAAAATTAGCTGGGCATGGTGGCAGGCACCTATAATCCCAGCAGCTCGGGAGGCTGAGGCAGGAGAATTGCTTGAACCCAGGAGGCAGAGGTTGCAGTGAGCTGAGATCACACCATTGCACTCTAGCCTGGGCAACAAGAACAAAACTCCATCAAATAAAATAACAATAATAAAGATATAAAAAACTTCATGCCAACAAACTTAGAACTGTATGTGAACAAAACAATTCACTAAACAAGCATACTAACAAATGTGGCTACCTATAACGGATCTGTGTAACTCCAAGGGCAGGTCAGTAGTCCTTGGAAAATACTTATTGACACAAACCTCTGAATATTAAAGGAAAGCTTTCATTGCTTTTTTTTTTTTTTGTAAAATCATTTAGAAACTCAAATTTTGGATGCCAAATAAAGAACAAGTATAGGTTTAACTTAAAATTTGTGGTAAGTTTGAGACCAACCTGACTAACATGGAAAAACCTCATCTCTACTAAAAATACAAAATTAGTCGGACATGGTGGCACATGCCTGTAATCCCAGCTACTTGGGAGGCTGAGGCAGGAGAATCACTTGAACCCGGGAGGTGGAGGTTGCCATGAACTGAGATCACGCCATTGCATTCCAGCCTGGTCAACAAGAGCAAAACTCCATCTCAAAAAAAAATTATAGTAAACAGAATTTAATATATTTTAACATTAATTGTTTACTTTCTATTCAAAGATTGAGGGCAAGCCCAGTGCTTCAGATTTTCAAAGGTATTTGGGTCAACAACTCCCCCACTAAAAGAATCTCATTAGGTGCCAAGTAAACTTGTGGTTTGTAATTTCCATTATAATTGTGAACAAGTCTGATTTTATATATTTGAGGTATACAATAATTCTATTTCATTGTTACTGCTTCTTGCTCTGCATTCAGCCTTAACCAATACAAAGGTCATGACCTCTGCTTTTCTTTAGCCAACGTTATTATTTTTAGACATTCTATGTCACTTTATTTATGTTCAGTATATAGTTAATATATCTATCAGATACTAGAAACTGTTGTAATTATTTTCAGCAGAAAGGAATTCAGTACAGGGACCTTAGCACTTATAAATCTCTGTAAAGGCTGGAGGATCAGGCTGTAAGGACTGAATGGAATGACTCTCAAAACAGTCTAACAAAACTAGCCTACTTGGGGAAGTGCTGTCTCTAACACAACTGGTAATGAGCTGTTGGATTGGAAAGCTGCCCCTGCAGCTCTTGGCTCTAGAAATTCACCACCTTATCTGTGTTCTAGGCATTGGAACTGCCACAAAACCTACCACCTCCAGGAACAAACTATAATACCATAACTACAATCCAGGGACCAGGAATCTGCTGCTAGAACGTTTATGGAGCCATGCTACACCTGCTCCATTTACTTTTAAAAAAAAATGAATACCCTGTGTCCCCTCTTCTCAACACCTTTGGAGCATGTTCCTTGGGGTGTTTCATGCAGCTACAAAAACAAACAATGGGCAGGGAGGGGTGGCTCACACCTGTAATCCCAGCCCTTTGGGAGGCTGAGGCAGGAGGATTACTTGAGGCAAAGAGTTCAAGAGTGATCTGGGCAACGTAGCATGACCCCACCTCTATGAAAGAAAGAAAGAAAGAAAGAAAGAAAGAGAGAGAGAGAGAGAGAGGAAGGAAGGAAGGAAGGAAGGAAGGAAGGAAGGA
>NW_012118999.1:473533-474174 GCF_000951035.1 Colobus angolensis palliatus | reverse complement strand
AAGGAAGGAAGGAAGGAAGGAAGGAAGGAAGGAAGGAAAGGAAAGGAGGAAAGGAAGAAAAAAGAAAGGGAAGGGAAAGGGAAAGAAGGGAAAGGGAAAGGGAAGGAAAAGAAAGAAAAAAGAAAAGGGAAATAACAAACAACTCCGTGGCTCCATAACCAGCTTGTTAATAGAAGCAGCAGAGAGATACAGAAACACTGCCACATTCACATGTCCACCTTCCAAATTTGACTCTTATAAAATAAAAGAATTAACCATGTGATCCAGAAATTCTGCTCCTAGGCATTTACCCAAGAAAAATAAAAACTTTTCCATCTAGGACTTTCTTGTTTGCCCGTGAATGTTCTCAAATATTGCTTGTTGGATATGACATGGTACAACCAAATGGAAAATTCTTTGGTAGTTTCTTTCAAAGTTAGGTATATATCTATCCTATAACACAACAAAATGCGTCGATCTCAAAAACACAATATTAAGCGTAAAAGAGCGTGACTTCCTTTATATGAATAGCTAGAATAGGCCAAACTAATCTGTGGTGATAGAGGTAAAAAATAATGGTTACCTGGCCGGGCGCGGTGGCTCAAGCCTGTAATCCCAGCACTTTGGGAGGTCAAAGTAGGAGGATTCCTTGAGGCCAGGAG
>NW_012118999.1:386222-472345 GCF_000951035.1 Colobus angolensis palliatus | reverse complement strand
GGAGGCTGAGGCAGGAGAATGGCGTAAACCCGGGAGGCGGAGCTTGCAGTGAGCTGAGATCCGGCCACTGCACTCTAGCCTGGGCCACAGAGCAAGACTCTGTCTCAAAAAAAAAAAAGAAAAGAAAGGAGCAATGATTCCAAAATCGTTTTGAATAATTTTCTGTACCACCGAGGCAATCCATCAAGCACCAATCAAGCTGTCAAATAAAGAGAGCATTTTTGGATATATAAGGACTCAGGAATTTTAGTGAAACAAATTCTTTTAGGAAGTTACCTAGGGATATACTCTAGCAAAATGAGGGAGAAAGCTAGGACAGACAATAGAGGAAAGATGGGCAGTAAGGACAAAAGCCAATCCAGGGGACTGGCACAGTATTGTTTATATATCACATATATAAAATGTATAATATAAATATACATACACATACACAAAATACTAAATGTATATACAACAAAATGTTAAATCTTCTGAGTGGTCAGACATTAGATGAATTCTTTTGTGCTTCTATATATTTTTTAAAATATCAAAGATGTATTACCTTTTTTATTTTTTCAGAGATGGGATCTCACTATGTTGCACAGGCTGGTCTCGAACTCCTGGGCTCAAGCAATTTTCCCTCCTTGGCCTCAGAAAGTGCTGGGATTACAGGTGTGAGCCACCGTGCCTGGCCCAAAGATATATTACTTTTGTAATCAGATTTTATAAATGTTTTCTTTCTTTCTTTTCTTTTTTTTTTTCCTGACAGAGTCTCACTCTGTTGCTCAGGCTAGATCAGAGCTCACTACAGCTTCATGCTTCTGGGCTCAAGTGATCCTTCCACCTCAGCCTCTCAAACAGCTGGGATCACAGGCATGTGCTACCACACTCAGCATTTATGCGTGTGTGTGTGTGTGTGTGTGTGTGTGTCTAGACAGGGTCTCACTACATTGCCCCGTTGGTCTCAAACTCCTGGGCTCAAGTGATCCTCCCCCTCGGCATCCCAAAGTGATACCATTACAGGTGTGAGCCACCACACCTGGCCTATAAATGTTGCTTTTAGAGAAGAAACATCACCACTCTTTCCTATTCCCCATCTCGATTCCTTATTTTTAAAAACTCTTAGTTAATTCGGTGCTAAAAATAATTAGGTTTTAATTAAACTCAGGTCTAAAAACCTCACAGTGAATTTCTGTTTCCAGAGTGATTAACTTGGTTTTCTTTGCTTCAAACAAATACATTCTTGCCTCTAGAGGTAGAGAAACTTAAGTTTGTTTTGTGAAATAGTTTGGCTTCCCTTAGGGTACAAAGGGAAAAGTCCACATGAAATTTACTTTGCAATTTTTTTTAATTCAACTTTTCTAATTCAAGATCTAGTTACTCAGGTATACCTCAGATTAACTTTCATTAAAATTTCTACTTCATGGATTTCTTACAAGGATTAAATAAGGTTGAAATGTTGAAAGTTCACTTTATACTGAAAAGCATTATTCCCACCACCTAAGTTGTTACTGAGAGGGCAATGTGGAAAAATGAAAAGGGTTTTGGGGTCAAACAGACTGGAGTCATCACTCACTGGCTAGGTGACCTTGGACAAGCTTCTTAGCCTCTGGGATTTAATTCGCTGGAACATTACCATGAAGGCAGGGGCTGTTTTGCTCTCCGGTGTGTCCCCGGCACTGAGAATAATGCCTGACACATTCTATGCTCAACACATGTTTGTTGAGTAGAACTCTCTGTGCTTTGGTTCCTTCATTTGTAAATCATAGAAAATTTGACAAGTAATGAGAGTAATTTGTGTTATTTAAATCCACAATTCATCTTTCTAGAGCTTTGGTCATATGGCAGGGTCCTCCTTAGGACTCTCATATCAATGACAAGTATTTATCATGAAATTATTCCCAGAGGTGAATAAATGCCCCTTTAAATTCCCTTTTAAGTTGTCCATAATGTTCCTTTTAAAGTCCAGTGGCAGGGACTTCTGGCCATGGTGAGGTAAAGAGGTTGGCAAATGCTCTCCTAACAAACAACTGGATGAAATGATCAGAACCAGACACTTAAGCGCTCTGGAAAATTGACTAAAGGCAGACAAATTGAGAAGTGCTTATTCCTGAAACGCTGTTAAACCTCAGGTACGAGCAGTGGGAGTCTGTGGGGTTCTTGCTTGGGGCTACTCCCATTTCCATCCCACTCCATGCTCCAGTGGCATGGAGGTTCCAGCAGGGTGGGACTGACTGTGGAACGTGGCAGCTTCCCTGCCAAAGGAGGTTAACTTGATTTGGAGCAAAGGGCAGAAAACACCACCTAATAGTGTAGTTAATAAAAGTAGCAAACCTGATAAGAAGTGAAAGGGATAGGTCCACAATTCGACAAATCTTAGTTTCTGGTTTTGGTTGGAATGAGTAGCAGACCCACAGACTAGCGAGAAATAGAATAGTGATATATTCTGGCAATAAGAGAGCCAAGACAGACTGGACAAGCTCTCCACACCACACATCTCTGGCTGACTGTGGACTGCATGCATGTACAGGGAGACCTGAGAGGGCCTAGTAAGAAGTAAGACCTGGGACAGACTTCAAAACTGCCTGAATTTGAATGTACTCATAAACTCACATATAAACCCATTGACAGGGGCTGGAAACCCTATTGGCTTTAGGAATTTTGGTACAGCCTGAGACTGATCACTGGCTGACTGCCAGGTTATGCAAGAGACAACACCTAGGAAGCAAGTTAAAACATAAGAGAAATATTTTTTAAAAAACGCAGCAGGGACATTAATGGCCACACACCGCAGGGGAAGCAGGTTCGGTTATCAGTCTACTGCCTCTTGGCTTCAAATTCACCCTTGAATGTCAGCTCTGTGAGAATGAATCTGAGTACTTTTCCTTTGCCAGACGGCACAATGTCAAAACTTGTCAGTAGAAGGCGCTGGAGAATCATTACAATAGGAAAGGATTTTCCTTCCTGGTTGTGGTGTCTTTCACTGGGCAGCTCCAGTAGAATGCATGGTTTCACCAGAATACAGCCCCTGTAGCCTACACGCTTGCCTATCACCACTCTTCTGTAGTGTGGGCAGCTTCTCTAGTGCTAGGATACTGCACAGAATGTCATACAAAGATATAAAAGTCTTGAGCAACATTGTCAACCTGAGGTACATTTAAAAACACTCCACCCAACGGCATAATACACATTCTTTTCTAGTGCACACAGAACAGTCTTCAGAATAGAACATATGCTAGGCTGTAAAATAAATCTCAATGAATTTAAAAGAACTGAAATTATACATAGTATGTTTTCTAACCAACACAAATTATAAATCAATAACAAAAAGAAATTTGGACCTGTATCATAGGCTTCTGGTGAGACTTCTACTTCTAAGCAGTTTTGCCCAACACTATGAGAAAGAAATGAAGTATTTCTCACAGTGGTTAGAGGAAAATACATACTTTAAGTGACAATATCAGAAAACAAAAAGTCTCAAGGTAAGTTCTACCTTAAAGTAGAAAAAAAGAGCAAATTAAATCCAAAGCAAGCAGAACTAAAGAAATAATAAAATCAGGCCGGGCGCAATGGCTCATGCCTATAATCCCAGCACTTTGGGAGGCCAAGGCAGGCAGATCACCTGAGGTCAGGAGTTCGAGACCAGCCTGGCCAACATGGCGAAACACTGTATCTACTAAAAATACAAAATTTAGCTGGGCATGGTGGCAGGCTCCTGTAATCCCAGCTACTCAGGAGGCTGAGGTAGGAGAATCGCTTGAATATGGGAGGGGGAGGTTGCAGTGAGCTGAGATTGTGTACTGCAGCCTGGGTGACAGAGCAAGACTCCGTCTCAAAGACTAACTAAATAAATAAGATCAGAGTTAAAATCAATAAAATAGAAACAAAAAAATAGAGAAAATCAATGACATTCGAAGTCACTTATTTGAAAAGATCAACACATTTGATAAATCTTTATCTAGATCAACCAAAGAAAAAAATACCCACAAATTATCAATATTAAGATTGAAAGAAACTTTGGGAGGCCACGGTGGGAAGATCATTTGAAGTCAAGAGTTCAAGACTAGCCTGGGCAGCATAGTGAGACCCTGTTTCTATAAATAATTTTAAAAATGAGTTGGGCATGGTGGAACACCCCTGTAGTCCCAGCTACTCAGGAGGCTGAGGTGGAAAGATAGCTTGAGCCCAGGAGTTCAAGGATGCAGTGAGCTATGATCACGCCACAGTTCTCACAAGCAAGACCTTGTCACAAAAAAAAAAAATAAATAAATAAAAAATTGAAAGAGGGAACATCACTACTGACATTACAGAAATTGAAAGGATAATAAGGCATTTTAACACTTTTTTGCCAACAAATTATAATTGCATATTTACATATAAATTATATACTTGCAACATGTAAAGATTACATATCATAATCACGTGGACTTTATCCTAGAAATATCATGTAATCATGTCAGTAGATGCAGAAAAAGCATTTCAAAAATCCAGGATTAATTTATGATGAAAACTCTCAATAACCTAGGCATTTCCTTACCTATTAAAGGGTGGCTTAAAAACTACAACATCAGTGAAATGTAGAGCTAGACTCATACTTAATGGTGAATCACTGATTGTTTTCCCCAAAGACTGGAAACAAGACAAGGATGTCTGTTTTTATCACTTCTATTCAACATTGTACTGAAGGTTCTGGTCAATGCAATGAGAAAAGAAAAAATAAAGGCATACACATTAGAAGGAAAGAAAGAAAAATTGTTCCTGTTGATAGACCATGTGATCCTATATGTAGAAAATCCAAAAGAATCAACAAAAAAGCTACCAGAACTAGTTTAACAAGGTCTCAGGACAAAAGGATGGGGTACTGCTATAAAGACACCCAAAAATGTGGAAGCAACTTCGGAACTGGGTAATAGGCAGAGGTTGGAACAGTTTGGGGGGCTCAGAAGACAGGCAAGATGTGGGAAAGTTTGGAATTTCCTAGAGACTTGTTGAATGGTTTTGATCAAAATGCTGCCAGTGTCTTTGCTAAATCTTTACAATAACTTCCTCATCTTCATCTGAGATCACCTCAGCCTGAACTTCATTGTTCACATCACTATCAGCATTTTAGTCAAAACCATTCAACAAGTCTCTAGGAAGTTCCAAACTCCTACACCTTCCTATCTTCTTCTGAGGCCTCCAAACTGTTCCAACCTCTGCCTGTTACCCAGTTTCAAAGTTGCTTCCACATTTTTGGGTATCTCTATAGCAGTGCCCCCCTCCCAGTGGTACCAATTTACTGTATTAGTCCGTTCTCACACTGCTATAAAGAACTGCCCGAGACTGGGTAATTTATTTATAAAAAAAAGAGGTTTAATTGACTCACAGTTCTGCATGACTGGGGAGGCCTCAAGAAACTTACAATCATGGCAGAAGGGGAAGCAGGCACCTTCTTCACAAGGTGGCAGGATACAGCGTGTGCACGAACGAGGAAGTGCCACACTTTAAAACCATCAGCTCTTATGAGAACTCATTATCATGAGAATAGCATGTGGGAAACCACCTCCATGATCCAATTATCTCTCACGTGGTCCCTCCCCTGACATGTGGGGATTACAATTTGAGATGAGATTTGGATGGGGACACAAAGCCAAACCATATCAAAGATCGGTAAACAAAAATAATTGTAGGTTTCTATATACTAAGGAACAGTCCAAAAATAAAATGAAAAAACAATTCCTGTCCCAATAGCTTCAAAAAGAATGCTTTTGGAATAAATTTAACAAAGAAGTGCAAAACCAGTAGAACGCAATACTGAAAGAAAACCTAACTAAACAGACATTCCATATTCACAGACAGGAAGCCTCAGTATTGTCAAATGACAATTATTCCTAAATTGACCTATGAATTCAGTGCAATCCCTATCACAATCCTGGTGAAGTTTCTTAAGAAATGGACAAGCAGATCCAGAAAGTGAAAAGAACCCAATAGCTAAAACAATTGGAAAAATAGAATAAATCTGCATGGCTTATACTACCCAATTTTAAAACTAACAAAACGACAGTAAGTAAGACAGTGTATCACAGAGAGTCCAGAAATAAATCTTTCAACATATGGTCAACTGAATTTTGACAAAGGTGCCAAACAATTTAATGGGGCAATGTATAGTCTTTTCAATGAATGGTGCTAGAACAATTTGATACCATATGAAGGAAAAAAATACATAGATCCAGACACAAAATACACAAAATATAATCAGGAAGGGATCAAAGACCTAAATATAAGAGCTAAAACTATAACATTTCTGGAAGAAAACACAGGATAAAATCTTTGTGACCTTGGATTAAACAAAGATTGCTTAGTTGTGACACTAAAAACATAATACACAAAATAAAACATTGATAATTTGAACTTCATCAAAATAAAAACCTTTTACTCTTTAAAAGATATCATTAAAAAATGAAAATAAAAGTTACAGATTGGGCAGAAATATTTGCAAGTCATATGTCCAGATTTGCAACTAGAATTACAAAGATTAGAATTACAACTAGAATAGCAAAAATTACAGATTTGCAACTAGAATTACAAAGAGCTCTTACAACTGTATAACAAAAGATAAATGTCTCAATTTGAAAATGACAAAACATTTGAATATTTGAATAGACATTTCATCAGAGAAGAAATATGAATGGACAATAAGCATACGAAAAGTTGCTGAATATTATTAGCCATTAGGGAAATGGAAATGAAAACCACAATGAGATACCATTACATACCCACTAGGATGGCTATAATCAAAAAGGATGATAATACTAAGTGTTGGTAAGGATATGGAGCAAATGTAATGCTCTCATATCACTGGTGGGAATGTAAAATAGTACAGCCTCATTGGAAAACAGTTTGGCAGTTTCTTAAAAAGTTAAACCTAGGCCAAGGGTGGCGGCATGTGTCTGTGGTCCCAGCTACTAGGGAGGCTAAGGTGGGAGGACCGCTTAAGCCTGGGAGGTCAAGGCTGCAGTGAGTCATGATTGAGCCACTGTACTTATCTAGCCTGGGTGACAGGGAGAGACCCTGTCTCGAAAAAAAAGTTAAGCTTACCATAAGACTCAGAAATTCCCCTCATAAATATCTACCCAAGAGAAACAAGGCTTGTATGTGAATGTTTGCAATGGTATTATTCATATAGCTCAAAACTGGAAAAAATCCAAATGTCCACCAACTGATGAATAAAACCCAAAATGTTGAATATTCAACAATGGATTGCTATTCAGCAACAAAAATTAATGAACTACTGATACATGCTCCAACATGAATGAACCTCAAAAACATTATGCTCAATGGTAGAAGCTAGACACTAAAGACTGTATATTGTATAATTCCATTTATACACACTTTCCAGCAGAGGCAAATGTATAGATAGAGGCAAATGTATGGATAAAGACAAAAAGCCTATCAGTGCTTGCAGGAGCTGGGTGTTACTGGAGTTGATTTACCTTATCAACAGCACACTTGAGGTGGTCTATGAACGTCTGCTGCCAAAGTTCTTAGAGGTTCCCTGGTCACCTCCTTTTCTAACATTTGTGCAATTCTTCTTGCAAATCTTTTAGGTACTTTAGTCTTGTAATGTATTTTGTTTCCTTTTGTGTAGTCAAAGTCTGTTGAGGTTTCTAAACATGCCTTAGTCACATCCCAAATCAAGATTTGGTTGTGTAATTATTTCTTCCACTCCATGAAATGCCCTTTCATCATTGTGTACACTTTTTTTTGGTTTAAGTTAGAGTCATTTCTTTAGTAGTAAAAAGTAATGCCAATGTTAAGGTTCCAGAGCTAGCCCACTAGAGACATCACAGATTGACGGTTCTGTATTCTGAAAGGCAAAGGTCATGTGGTTTAGCACTGAAGAGTTTCTGCTTCAGTTTTGGAAGAGTACTACTCCAAAACACATTACACCTGTGCATGCACACACACACGTGCACACTTATGTATGCACAGTTCCCACTCTTTTTCTGATTATTTCTAGTACAACCTATTTAGCTTTCTTCCTAAGAATATAAACAGCACTCTTCTTTCAAACATAAGACTACTTACAGGTCTTTCCTAACCTGAAATGACTCCTAAATTATTCCCTACTGTCAGAATTTCCTTTCAGATTCCATAGACTCATAGCAGATCCCACTCATTCAAAACCAAAACAAGAAGACTAACAGTCATCAAAGCCTCTTCTTGTACGTACAACCCACCCTTATCTTACATACTTTCCCAGCTCTAGCATTCTCTTCCTGTCCCTGTACACCCAAGAACTGCTCTCTCCAAAGTCACCTCCTGGTTCTCAGTCTGGTAAGTACCTAAAATCTGTAATATATATCTTTCTCTTGTTTTTTTTTTTCTGTTGCTTTATTTACTGGGGTTTAGTTTTTTGAATTTTTGGTTTCTGGTTGGCTCTTATGGGCCTGAGCCTCCTTGTGAGGAGCTCTTTTTATTTTTTTTTCACTGAAACTTTGCCATTACTGGTCCTATGATGTTGTTTTTGAAGGTGTTAGGTCAGCATGCAGATGAAATCAAGAGGCCTGGAGATAAAGAAATAGGCAAAAATTGGAGCCATGTGAATGATTACAGAGTTTGGAAGCAGAACATGGCATGGAGGTTGGAATTTTAAAATGTATCTCAGAAGTCTGTGGTAGGATAGTCACATTGGCCAGAGTGGCAGAGCTGGGATAGGCCCAGGGTTGGTAAGTTTCCCCGAGCGATTTATAGAGGGATACTGTTACCTCTTCTTCTCCACACATGTTCATGTCGCTTCTGTCTCAGTAGTCACAGTGTATCTACCAGTAGGCATATTTTTTCCCTGATCTTGTCATCTTTGCAGAATTTGACACTTTTCACCATTCTTTCCACCCCATTTCTCACTTTTTCTATATTAAAATGTTTTCTTCCTGGCCAGGCATGGTGGTTCATGCCTGGAATCTCAATACTTTGGGAGGCTGAGGTGGGAGGATCACTTGAGCCCAAGAGTTTGAAACCAGCCTGGGCAGCATAGTGAGATCTCATCTCTATAACAACAACAACAACAACACCCCCCTCCCCCTAAACCAAAAACTTTTTCTTCCCTTAAATTTTGTGACTGTCCTCCCTCCCAGTTTTTCTTGTGGCTTTTTTTTTTTTTTTTTGGCTGTTTGTTGTATTTGTCTGATTAATGTTGTCCACAGCACTTTTCCTGCTACAAACGTTCCTGGCGTATCTGTATCTCATCTCAATCTTAAGTCAAGTGCTATATCTTAGTTCTAGACATCTTTCCTAAATTTCATTTCAGAATGTTGTCCATAATGGATCTCAATATTTTCTGCTCTTTCCTCCCACAGCTGCTCTTCCTTCATATTTTTGGACCTAAATTATGCACTGTTTACTTAATCCTCCAAGACATAAATCTAAACTCCTCCTTCTGCTTTACTGTCAAGAGTAGATTAAGTCCATTAAGAATACTGCTTTTACAACCTTCTAAACCAGTGGTTCTTAACATGGGGTTTGCAGACCACAAGAAGGAGTTCACCTGGGAACTTGTTAGAAATTTAAAATTTTAGGCCCCACTCCAGACTTAATGAACTAATAACTCTGGAGATGGGGCCAGCAATTTGTTGTAACATGCCGACATGCTGATTCTGATGCACACTGAAGTCTGAGAACCGTTCAAAACTAGTTGTTAATCTGAGAGATCTATGACTGGACTTCAGGAGGATCAGAAAGCATCAGTAACTGTAGCTAAAACTGAGTGTATGCCCATATATATTTTTCTGAGTGGAGAGCTTTTATTCCTTTTATCTTCAAATGAGTTCAATGATTCTTAAATGTGGGGCTGTTCCTTGTTTTCCATCACTACTACCTCTTACCTTTGTTCAGGACCTCATTATAGCTTATTCGGATTATTGCAATAACCTACTCAGCTTCTTTACCTCTAGTCTGCACCCTTTCCAATGTATCTCCAGGTTGCAGTGACAGTCATCTCTTTCCTTCCTTCCTTCCTTCCTTCCTTCCTTCCTTCCTTCCTTTTTTGAGGCAGGGTCTTACGCTGTCACTCAGGCTGGAGTGCAGTGGCACAATCACAACTCATTTTCACTGTAGCCTCGAACCCCCAGGCTCAAGCAATCCTCCCACCTCAGCCTCCCCAGTAGCTGGGACTGCAAGCATGCACCACCGTGCCTAGCTAATTTTTTGCTGTTATTGTTTATTTGGTAGAGACGGGGTCTTTCCTTGTTGCCTAGGCTGGTCTCAAACTCCTGGGCTCAAGCAATCCTCCTGCAGTAGTCTCCCCAATTCCTGGAATTACAGGCATATGCCACCACGCATGGCCAATCATTTTAGAACATGAATCCGATCATGGTCATTCTTCAGCTCCAAGGTCTTCAGTGGTTCCCTGCTTATGATAAAGCAACCTCTACCATGACAAATAATACCCTTCATAAAGGCTTATTCCTTTGCACGCATCTCTAGTCATTCTCAGCCCAGCAATAATAGACTTAGAATCTTTTGGACCTCACTTGAGCTCTCTTTTACCTCCCTGCCTTTGTATATTGTACATGCTTCGTCTGGAATGCCCTTCACTGCTCCTCCTTCCCTCCCTGCCTGGGTAGTTCCTATTTGTTCAATATTCAGCTCAAGCAATATTTCTTCTGGGGTCTTCCATTAGAACTCAGTTTAAGAGGCCCTCCTGTGTGCTCTGAATCCCCCCATGCTTATCCCTATGGTAATAATAATTCTCAAACATTTTGATCTTAGGGTCCCTTTACATTCTTAAAAATTATTAAGGACTCTAAAATGCTTTTATTACTATCCATATTAGAAATTAAACCTGAGAAATTTGGTACTTTTTGAGATTCATTTAAAAATAATTATAAGCCCATTTTGTTAATATAAATAATGCATTTTTTTCCTTAGAAACTGAGACTGAAGGCAAAAATGATGCTTTTTTATGATAAAATATTTTCCCAAAAAATTGTGAGAAGAGTGGCATTGTTTTACATTTTTCAAACCTCTTTAATGTCTGGTTTAATAGAAGACAGCTGAATTCTCCTATGTATGTATTCTTTATTTTTTTTAACTTTTATTGTAGATCCAGAGGTACATGTGAAGGTTTGTTACATAGTTAAATTCATGTCATGGGGTTTGTTGTACAGATTATTTCATTATCCAGGTATTAAGCCCAGTGCTCAATAACTTTCTGCTCCTCTCCCTCCTCCCACCCTCCACCCTCAAGTAGACCAGCGTCTGATGTGTCCTTCTTTGTGATCGTGAGTTTTCTGTGTGTTCAATCTGTTGTGATATGTTTTGGTTGAAATATATGGGGGAAATCTGATCTCATAAACATAAGGTGTTGGAAAAAGGAAAACTACTTTATAGCCTTTCCAAGTAGTTCTAGATATTATTCTTTGATACTGTCCCAAACTTACATGTGGTAGTTTCTTAGCCTGCATTGCAGTGTGGACTGAATCTGAAACCACATCAATTAAGCACTGAAATCCAACAGTCTATCTTGCACATACCAGAATCTTTTTGCCTTTGTAATGGCACCCAGTGGCCATTTGAAAAATAGGTCACCACTAAGTTGTAAAAATCACAAAAATGTTGACATATTTCATTGTATAATGTCAAAAATAAATTGTTAATATCATGCTTCTTTTACTAGAAAAGTCTCTAAGTACTGGAAAGCTGTCAAGCTTAAGTTGGTGGATACAAGTGTAACAAAATTTGTATTTTCCCGTGAAAATTCAGAGCTACACTAGTGCTTTTTCCGGAGACAACCATTTCACTTGGGCATGTAGCGGCAGTAGTTTCCATTTTTTCACACATATTCTTTAAAAGACATGTATGCAAGGATGGATTTGAAAAAATATATGTAATTTTTAGTTCTTTATGAAGGACATTTTTAAAGTGAAACTAGCATATTTTAAAACCTGAAATGTTGTATGATGTGAAGAATACAAAATGCAACTACCAGTACAGACTGGCGCCACTGCCTTGATTGCTGTTAAGGTGTCAGCAGTTTAATCTTTCACGTTACTAGTGCAAATGTCAACAAAGTGAAAAAGGTCAACAAACTCTTAATATTATTATGAAAATCGTTTTGACCTTGCCAACCCACTGAAAAGGTCTCGGTACCCTTAGGGATCTGCGGAGGGCATTTTGGGAGCAGCTGCCCTGGACTCACTACTATTGTCTCTCATTAGGTTGCAAGTTCTATGTGAACTGTCTGTAACTGTCTGTTACGCGCCCTTGCCTCATGGTGCCTGGGACACAGCACTCAATAAACATCAATACCTGTGGAAAGAGGGAATAAATACAGGTTATAAACAACCCGTGCGCAGCCTTCATCTTACTGCCTCTTTCCTTAATTCAACCTGAACCTACACATTTTGTAAAATTTTGTTTTTTTCACAATTAGGACGCTTGCCAATTTTTTTAAATAGTTGGAGTTGGAGTGCTGCCTGTATGTGATAAGGATGCCCTATAGTTTGGTCAAGTGTTTTTCTGTGTTACCGAAGAGTCATTCCTCCTTCACAGTCCCTCACCAGCAGGCCAGGCCGCTTGGTTTCCCAGTCCGAGACCGGAAGGAACCGGGTAGACAGGAGCACAAGATTCGCATCGACTTCTGGGGAAAACAAAAACACCGATAAAAAAAAATACTCGCGGTGAAACCAGTAGCAGCAACAGCCCCAGGCACCCGGGAACAGGAGACCGCAGCCCCGCGAGACCCGCCGGGTTGCCGGGGCGACGCTTCCGGCTGGCGCGCGCAGCCCCGGGAGCAGGGGAGTTGTGAAATGGGCGGCTAGATCTGCCCGGCGCTGTGAATTCGCCAGCGGGAGCGCGCTCGCGGCCGCGCGTTCTCCGCTTTCCCGGTTCCGTCGCTGACGCGTCGTAGACGTTGGGGAGCGGGAAGGCAGCGGCAGCGGGGTCGGGATGAACAGCGGCGGCGGCTTCGGTTTGGGCTTAGGCTTCGGCCTCACCCCCACGTCGGTGATTCAGGTGACGAATCTGTCGTCGGCGGTGACCAGTGAGCAGATGCGGACGCTTTTTTCCTTCCTAGGAGAAATCGAGGAGCTGCGGCTCTACCCCCCGGAGTAAGTGCTGGAGCTCGGCTGGGGGAGGGGCGCGGGCGCCATAGAGACCTCGGGAGCCGAGGCGTGGGGGAGAGCGCGGGCGCGCGGTGCGTGTCACGTGATCGCCCAGGCTTACCTTGGTGCCCATATTTGATTACGGCACCGGGTTCCGCCGTCCGGCTCTCCTTATTAGTCGGATTTGGGGGGTTAACTACTGCACGGAGCCCTTACCAAGGATTTAGAATGGTTGCCCTTTCCGTGCCTCCGGGACTTGTGTTAGCTCATGGGTCTTCGAATTCCGTGCCCCCTCCTCCTCATTTCCCCCCGAACTTAAGATGGCCGCAGGTGGGCCCGGAACAGCCCTCATGGCAAACGCCTCATCGCGTTTTTGCACTCTGAAAATCGCGGAGACCGCGCCTGAGCCACTGTCCAGTTTTTAAGGCCTTGGTGTCAGGCCGTTTTGCTGACGAGAAAGCCTGCTGCTGATGACAAGATGGAACTGGGGCTGTATTTGTTTCCCAGGACGGTCACACAAAACTTAGCATCTTGGTTTATCTAACCGAGCGCATCCATGTTCCCAAAGATCATGTCTGTTCGCCGTTTTGGCAACAGATTAAATTTTCCTCCTCAAAGGTCACACTGTCCCAGAGCTTTCAGAAAAAGTGTCAGTCGGTGCAGGGTTATCCCTGCCGTATACATTTAAAATCCAGATCTTGGCTGGCATTCGCGGCTCCCGGCCACTTCCCAGATGGTGTATTTTGGAATGGTAAAATTTCCCACGTACGATGTTATCTATTTAGAAAACTCGCAAGGGGTTTGCAGGTTGTTCACATTCTTGCACACAGAAACATTTTTTTTTTTTAATAGTAGATCTTACAGTATTAAGATTCTGTTTTTTGTTCATGGTATCAAAATCCTTTGAGGGAAGGGGTAATTGTTACCCAAGATTTCTTTCTTTAAAAAAGAAAGTGATTTATTTCCTCGTGATGCATTTAGACCTGTTTTTCTTTAGTTTTCTATCTTAGGTTATAACAGTATTGCTGCATAGCTATGTAAAAGTTGTGTGGTTATTTAAGATTTACTTTTTAAGTTTTTCTTGTCTGCTTTTTGTTTTGGAATATTTCATGCATACAGAAAAGTTGAAAGAGTAATACATTGAACATCCATGTTCTCTTCACGAGCATTTTGTCTTTTTTTGGCTACAGTTGATTATTAAAATTTCCCCAGTTATTCTAATAATGCTTTTTTGTCTGTTTTTGATGTAGTATATAATTAGATATAATGTCTCCCTTGAATATGCCAAGTAATCCATGTATTAATAGTTGTCTCCTTTAATCTAGTACAGTCCCGTCACCTTTTAAAAGATTTTAAAGTCGTGACATTGACATTTTGTTTTGTAGTTCATTTTGTCTTGTAAAATGACCCATAATCTGAGTTTATATAGATGAGATATATAGAGAGATGTGCATATATATATCTCTTTATATTTCTTCATGACGAGATTCAGGTAATACATTTTTGACGAGAATACTGCGTAAGTGCACGCACATACATTTTGATTGATTAACCATGGCATTATTGCTTTAATTAACTTTTGGAAATGCTTTCAGCCATCTCAATTTAAGCTCTCAGAACATTTCTTAATAATTGAGAATTGTTTGGGGTGAGTGCCGTATCCTGCAGGCATTGGAATCAATCAGTAAAATATTTTGTACATGAACCTTTGTAAATCTTGCTTTCAAGGCTGTGGTAATAAGGTATCTCATAGGTAGAAGAAATATATTGCAGAATGTTCTTCATTATCAACATAACATTTATTTGGTTGAAACCTGGGTTTGGGTGACAACACATTAGCAGTTATTAACTGACAGTAATGGGCTACTTTTTTGAAACCAGGTGTTATTACTTGGAGTTTAAAAGTCAAAGAGAATAAAAAGTACTTAAACGTATGGAAGATTACGGTAGTGTGTGTCACAAACTGTAACATGTAAAGCAAAATTATAGCATACATGTAACATATATAGGCCAGGCAGAATCCTTAACTAGTTTTTCCCTAAGTGCAATACTAGATCCCTCATTCATGTTTTAAAGCAATATTAACATGCTTTATTCACAGGTTTTCTGCTTCGTAATGAAGTTGTCATTGCCTGGTCCTTATATTAGAAGACGTGTTTGCAGATTTGGCCCGAAATGGATAAAAATTGCAATAGTAGTAGTTGTATTGAAAATATTGAAAATATATTGTTTTACAGTGTCACATAAATTATTTTATGACATCTTTAGAACCGAGTAGAAACTTAATCGTTTTAAAATTGGAAATATATTCGTATATTTATTTCCATATATATATGTATTTCCAAGTATACTGGAAATACAGTAGTAGAATGTGAAAATAGTTTCTCATTAAAATTTTATGATTCAGTCAGGTGTGGTGGTGTGCACCCAGCTACTCAGGAGGCTGTGGTGGGTGAATGAATAGCTTGAGCCCACGGTTTGATTCCAACCTGAGTAACATATTGAGATCCCTATCTCTGAAAAAAAAATGACTTAAGTTGCTAATATGAAAATTCAGATTTTGGCATGATGCAGTGGTTGAGTTTCATCTTTATATTTTAAACGTTAAGAATTTTTTAAGGTTAGGGAATTCTTGTGAACATTCACTGTAAGCATTAATTTTTATTTGCAATTTGTCATCCTTTTTTTGTGCTGCCAGTTGATAAATATGTAGAATTACTATTAACTTTTTGCACGATAAATCAATCTCACAGCTTGTGAAAACTTTCTTACACAAGTAAGAAATCCTTGTTGTTTTTTCGGTAAATTTTTCA
Source organism: Colobus angolensis palliatus (assembly GCF_000951035.1). NCBI lineage: Eukaryota > Metazoa > Chordata > Mammalia > Primates > Cercopithecidae > Colobus > Colobus angolensis. The sequence continues at coordinate 456,471 of NW_012118999.1, read as the reverse complement.
TTGACGTTTAATGTACCTACAGAGAAGTGCACAGATGGTAAGCGCAGATTGGTGAATCTTTAAAAAGTAGGCCTATACCTATATAACCAGCACAACAGGATTATCTGCACCCTGTAAGTTCCCCGTGACCCCCTTCAGGTAACTAAACCCTGAAGGGTAAGCCTATCCTGATTTGTTACACTAGGTATTTTTCCTGTGTTGATTTTTTTTTGCTTGATTTCCTTCACTTCTCTGGTCTTCAAAAGTTCTAAGAAAGAATGGAAAAATTTGTCAACTACTTATTTAAGTTTATTTAGTTAAAAAAAAAAATAACCACTAAAACCACTTTATAGAAAATAGAGAAAAGGAAACAGCACTTGTGATCCCACCACTCTATCAAAGCTTGTTTCCATTTCCATGTATTTCCCTGCGTCCTTTTCACATGCATTAATAAATATTGGACGTATTACCTCATTGGTTTTAAAAATAATTGTATAGTGCTATCATTATGTAACATGTGTAATATAGTGTAATCAAAGGAATCATACACTCTGATTTTAAACTTTTCACTTAATTTGTCATAAGCATTTTCCATATTGTTTTATTTATAGTAATAATATTTAGAGATTAGTAATTTCTGAGTGTATTGTGTGTTTTGAAATTCTATTGTTGGATATTTTGATTGCTTTTTTTGGTATTTCAAATTAGTGGATTTTAGCTAGAAACATTGGGAGGTGTGTATTTTTGATTGTCAACAATGATTGGAGGGCCTGTAGGCGTTTAGTGGGTAAATGTTAGCAATGCATAATGAGTAGTCTTAAACAGGAGGAATTGTGCTAATCCATAGGGCCACTGAAGCCCAATGGAGAAACCCTGTTACAAATAATGCACCAACTAATATTTTTGTACATAATACTGTGTGCTTTGCTCATGTTTTGGCGTATCATTTTTGGTAGGTCCTATGTCCTCTAAAGGATGTATATATTAATGTACTGATAAAATATTGGACATATTATTACCTCATTGGCTTTAAAAATATTGTATAGTGCTATTATTATGTTTAATAAAAGACAAAATAACCCATTAGGGCCAAGAAATTTAATTGATGCCCAAAAAGTTGGTTCTTTGGTTTCTGCGTTTACTACCCAGTGAGAAGTTTTAATTTTTCTTGAAAAATTGGTAAGATTTTGTATTTTAAAAAAACAAAACTTAAGTCAACGAATGAGATCAAACTAAAATCTGCTAAATTTGGGTACTGCTACTTTTTTAAAATTTATTTTTAAAATTTTATTTATTTAATTTATTTATTTAGTAAGTAGAGACAGGATTTCACCATGTTACGCAGGCTGGAGTCAAACTCCTGGGCTTAAGCAGTCTGCCTGCTTTGGCCTCCTAAAGTGCTGGGACGACAGATATGAGCCTCTGTGCCTGGCCTGCTAGTTTCTATAGATGGATACATTTAGACCAAATGGAATATGTCACCCCCTTTTATTTGTTTTTTTCCCCAAGGTCTTCCTCTGTTGCCCAGGCTGGTCTTGAATTCCTGGGCACAAGCAAGTACACATTTGTTTGATGAGCTGTCTGTATGTTGGCTTGCCACTCTAATAATTTTAGTTTATAATGGTCAAAATAAAATAGTGTTACCTTTCCTGAAAATTCCAAATATTTGTATTTTTATGAAGTAAATGTAGGTTGATCTTTATTCTATTTTAAGGAAGGTAATTGGAAATGAAAATTAAGAAAATTGGCCAGGTGCAGTGGTCCACGCCTGTAATCCCAGCACTTTGGGAAGCTGAGGCAGGCGGATCACAAGGTCAGGAGTTCAAGACCAGTCTTGCCAACATAGTGAAATCTCGTTTCTACTAAAAATACAAAAAATTAGCTGGGTGTGGTGGTGTGCACCTGTAATCCCAGCTACTTGGGAGGCAGCAGGAGAATTGCATGAACGTGGAAAGCGGAGGTTGCAGTGAGCCGAGGTCCCGCCATTGCACTCCAGCTAGGGCGGCAGTGTGAGACTCTTGTCTCAAAAAAAAAAAAAAATTGCTTAAATTAGTGGAGTAGCCATACCTAGTGTCCATACTTCCATGATAATGCTATTCAGAACAGACCAACATTTTTTTAACCAGTTCCCAGGCTTGTGAAATGTTGGTGGTGTATCTTCACATATAGTTACATTACAATCCAGACTCAGAGTGCATATTTCTGTGGATGTTTTAAATTTGAAATGAAGTAGATTTCAACTAGGGGTATTTGGAAATGTGGTTTTAGTTTTCAGTAGTTCTTACTTACGTTTACATTCCTTCACCAAAGGATTGGTCAATTTAGTAATTGCTGCTTCAGTGATGACTGTCAGGCTCTTGAAGGTTTCAGAGGCAAAAGAGTTATTCCTGTTGGAATTGCTAGGGCTTTAGTAGGTTATTGTAATCATAGACTGTTTTCGGTTACAAAGGACGGAAAGAGTGTTACCCAAGGTAGATCAAGAAGAGACATTATTATTAAAAAGAAAGATTTCACTACATTGAAAAATAAAGATTGTAGTACAGCCAGGCCTCATGGGAACTATGACTGGGAACTGAAAGAGTATCAGCAATCAAGATGACTATCTGCTGCTTTCTCTCCAGTGTTTATTAATTCAGTTTGTTTCTGTCTACTCTATTTCTTTGCATACCTATTCTGTACTCATCATTTGGCTTACAGCTTACTGTAAGTCACCTTCCAGCCCAATAGAGAGAACCTGATTGATTGATCTAGCTCATTTGGTTGAGCCTGACTTCCCAAATTATAGGCTGCTGGTCAGCCAGGGAAATGGGCCCTTGAGACTGGTTACTAATCACTTGTGGCTAGAGAAGCTTACAGGATCTGTTGAGGGTTTCACATAAGGAATGCTAAGGCCTGTGCCGAAACAATATAGAATGTCTTGGTAGCACATGGAGGAGGCTGTACCTAATGATTGTGGTATCTTAAGATGGTTTACCAGAAGACTTGGAAATTTCAGCCTTGAAGAAAAGTGGAATTAGCATTCAAAATGGGAGTTAGGATACCATAACCAAATGGAACAGCATATATGAAGACCCTTATGTTTGTGATGTGTTGTTGGAACCACAGGTACAATTTTTGGTTATCATCATTTACATGGTGAGGCAAGAATGGAATAGTACTTTAAGGAAATTTAATATGTGGAGTGACACAGTGAAATTTAGTGTCTAGAAAGATCACTGTGGGAGTTTTTGTGGAAGACCATTAATAAGGATTTGAGGTTGGGTGCTGTGTGATTTGTTAAGAGCTGTTTAGTAATCCACATGAGAAATGATGAGGGTCTGAATTAAGGCATTGGTAATGAGAATGATGAAAAAATTAATGTGACAAATATTTAGAAGGTACTCTACGCAGGATTTATTGACCAATTGGATGAGGAGGACAGAAAGGTCAAGGATAATTTTTCAGTTAGAATAAGTAGAGTTTTGAAAATAACTTCAAATCTTTGTAGTTTGACAATTTTTTTTTTCTTTTTTGAGACACAGTCTCACTCTCTTGCCCAGGCTGGAGTGCAGTGGTATGATCTCAGCTCACTGCAACCTCTGTCTCCCGGGTTCAAGCGATTCTTGTGCCTCAGCCTCCTAAGTAGCTGGAATTGCAGGAGTGTGCCACCACAGCCAGCTAAGTTTTGTATTTGTAGTAGAGACGGGGTTTCATCATGTTGGCCCAGCTGGTCTTGAACTCCTGACATCGGGTGATCTGCCTGCCTCTGCCTCCCATAGTGCTAGGATTACAGGCATGAGCCACCCTGCCTGGCTGACAAAATACTATTTTTAAGACTAAATTCATGGGGGTGGGAACTTTATTCATTGTGGTTATTCATTCTGGGATGAAGTTGATGAGTCCCAACCATCTTTTGAATGTTGTCAGTCATTGTGGCAGAGGAAAAGAGCCAAACAGTGGTTCTCAAAGCTTCTTCAGAATAGTGACACATGTTGGTTCTGCTCATATTTAACTGACCAAAGCAGGTTACATGGCCACACCTAACTTTAAAGGAACAGAAAAATGAAATTTTATTGTGTACCCGGAAGGAGCTTTGGAAGTAGTTGGTGGGCAGCGCTTAGGACGGTCACTCTAGTGACTCCTAGGTTTCAGACTTGGGTAATATGATGGTATCTTTTACTGAGATATGGAATATAGGGGACAGAGGGTAAGACTGGTAAGGAAGGAGGTTGGTGAATGTATTTTGGACTTATTTAGTGACTATCAAGGTGTAATATTCCATCAGGCACTTGGACGTGGGAGTGGGAGTCTAGAGCTCACAAGAGGCCTGAATTGGCGATTTGGTCATGTAAAGATGGTGAGTTAAGTCTGGATGTGGATATGATTACCTCAGTGTCAGTACACAAATTGCTTTGTCTTAGGTGTTGGGTTGGGTAAAGAGGGATTTTTGGTGAGGGCTGATGTGAATCCTGAATTGGATGCCTAGGCAGAAGTGAGTTGGATGCTAAGAGGTACATCTTTTATTTTCAACTTTGGCCTTACTAATTGTGTTAATAATGTTAATAGTTTTAAGTTCTAAATGCAGATACATTTTATTATCACATTGTTTGGTTAATAGCATAAGTATATAAATTTAACCATTATTAATGTGGTTATTCTACATTGTTTAAAGATGGATTTGTTCCTGAACGTGAAGAATTACAAAGAAATCTGGATTTTTGGATTTTAAAAATGACTGTTTGTGGAATTGCTAATTTAATAGTATTTCAGAATGGTTTAAAGATTCTTGGTTAGTTGAATGATTAGTTGCATGAAGTTTGGAATTAGATGATTAGATGTTAGATGTTAACTTTGCCATTTACTAGTTCCGGAATTGTAGTCGGTTTTCTTTCCTGTTTTGTAAACAAAAGTAACTGACTATTAAGTCATGTATTTTTCAAGTGATCTCTTTTTTTAGTGTGAAAAATCTTAAATGTTTCAAATAGATTTTAGCATAAAATCTGTGTTACAGTTTACATATATACTTAGTTTCGTCCTGCTTTTAAACAGTTACAGATTTTAATGAAAAGTAATTATGGATGGGCTGACAAAATGATTATCCATGAGGATAGTGTATTTTCGAATCTAACAGGATGTATTCATTTTAGGAAAAGTTCCTTTCATTTGTGCTATGTCTGGTTCATTTTTACTATAGGCCTGCCTGGATTGAACTGAATCAAGTAGGACCAGTTAGAGTCTGTGCTGTTTTGCCTATAAAATATGTAAGATTTTGTTTGTAAAATCTTTTGTCTGGAAAACCATATCACTGTCCAGCTCTGGTGTATGCAAAAGACCTTAATTTAAATTCCATATTACCTGATTGTTTCTAAGACTGTTTTGAAGTTTTTTAGTGATCTAAATGCTTGGGAAACACATTTAAGAAGAGTTGGAATGACGATAAAATTTGAAATCTTGAGGATTGGAGCTTTTATAAAGGGATTTTTGCTTACATATGATACACTTTTTGAGTTAATTTTTGGGTTAAATTACCTTTTTTTACATTTCACTCAGATTAAGGATTGATTAATTTGAGTTCCAAGTTTTACAAGTAACGCAGTAGGCCTGCGTCGATTGCCTTCTGTCTTGGTAGGCAAATCACCATTAAATGACTAAGTTTCACTATTTTACGTGTTAATGATCCTTAACAACAAAAAGTTTTTAAGTCTTAATTTCGTAAGATTATGTAAAGATTAAGAAAGAAATTTTAAGTGAAAATGATAAAACCAAGCAAATGTTTATTAGTTCAATTGTTTTTCTTTTTATCTTGCAGCAACGCACCTCTTGCTTTTTCCTCCAAAGTATGTTATGTTAAGTTTCGTGATCCATCAAGTGTTGGCGTGGCCCAGCATCTAACTAACACGGTTTTTATTGACAGAGCTCTGATAGTTGTTCCTTGTGCAGAAGGTTGGTATCTCACTTTTTTCCTCTTATTTTAATTTCTGTCCTGTCTGTTATTGCCTTTAGCTTTCCTAGAGATTGGCAAGTAGACAATACTCTTGGTATGTGTGTGAAAGTAAGAATGAAATTTGGAGAAGGTAAACATTTTTACCTAATAGTAATATTAAAATGGTTAATTTATGACTTATGTACATTTGAGATTTTACAATTTAACATTCATAAATTGGCTTCTGGTTTGCTTTGGCTTTCTGTAGTCAATTTGCAGATTGCAAAGAAAGCTTTCTGAAATTAAAAAAAATTGATATGGGAAATTATTTAAAGTGTGTAATTAAGCATATATCCTGTGTGTTCAATATTAATACTATTACAAATGAAAACAATGTACACATTTTGGCAAAGTGGGGTTAAGTGATATTTATAAGAAAAATATTTGTAATTTATACTTTCAAGTACACTCTTAAGGTAATTTACCTTAATTGTTACTATGAGATCATTATTTTATATTCAGTGTAATTGTTTGCTTTGCAACTGGAATTTAATTTTTTCTTTTATTGGCCCCAGAAAGGGGCAGGAGGAGTGTTGGAAAAAAAGGAAAGCAATTTTCCAAAGCCTCCATAAAGGAAATAGTTCTTGAAGATAGGAACAAAGGCCTTAAAGTATCCATTAAATTTTACGACCTAAACTGCTTTAAGAACTAATTATTACTAATATTTTTTAGTAACTTCTATTTACAGAGCCACTCACGTATAATAGACTGTGCTGAATTTTGACACTTCTGGTGTGTAATAAACTTTTATTCAGAGCACTGACTAGCGTGTGTACAGGATTTTAGAATTGGGTTATTATTAATTAAAATGTCTTTAAGTAGATTTTCTCTGGTGGATGATTGTAACTGAAACTGTTTTAAACCTAAAAGTTTATGGGAAACAGTTTGATGGGCTTTCATATGTAATTTTTAAAACCTCTTTCAGTGGCCAGGCTACCGTTAAAATAAGAGATAATAAGCAGTTTGCTGCGCTTTCAAGGTTTTATGCTTATTTCAGAATGCCTGTTCTGGGACGTCAAAAACATTACAAAAACATTAATACTATTACAAATGAAAACAATGTACACATTTTGGCAAATTGGGGTTAAGTGATATTTATAAGAAAAATATTTGTAATTTATACTTTCAAGTACACTCTTAAGGTAATTTACCTTAATTGTTACTATGAGATCATTATTATATATGTAATACAGTGAGTACCAGGCTGGCATTTTTGAAGTCCCAGAATAGGACATTCTCAGTATTTTTCAGATAAACTTGGAAGTGTCTTTCCCATGCTTGGGGGTTAGAGTGGGTAGGGAAGATAAAAATGGATTAAAGTTCATTATTGGCCAAATATATCTTTATCTGCTGATCTGTAAGGCTACCGTGAGCCCCAGATTGGTGAGGTGGGAAAGGAGCTGGTTAATAGTTTTGTTCTACAAACTTTATAGTGAAATTTCATACTGAGAAACTGCCTGGGAAAAAAGAAATCAGGTAAAAGGTTTATTAAAGTGGAATATTAATTATATCAGAAAATTAATGCCACCAATAACACAGGATCTTTTATTATGTTAGCTTATTACTTAATTGGAAGGAATAATTTTATCAGTGTTGCTTGGTTGGAAATTGCTATATTCCCATAGAATCTTTCATATATCTGAGAAGCCCTACAGTATTTTGTTATAAATGTTCAAGATTATGGGCATGTAGATGTCCCTTTTATTGTTTATTTTACTTGATAGAGATGAATAAATGCACAGTCAGATGTACCTTTTTAAGATTTTTAATATTAAACCTTGGACAGTTTTACCGTTTTTGAACAGAAAAATTTAAGCATACTTTTATTGCAATTTATAAGTAAGTAAATATTTTAAAACACTAACCTACAATTGGTATTGGTGAAACATTCAGATATGTGTTTTTCATTAGTTGTATTAAATACAGCAGAGATGAATTTAGGGAACCTCAAGAATTTCACAGTGAGCTGTTAAAAGTCTGATTATGCACTACAAGCAAAGAAATAATGCATTATTGTATTAAAAAAGATAGCAGAGTGAGTGTGAAATAACCAAAGGAAAGTATTCCAGTGGAGTACTGTAAGAGGAGATGTGCTGTGGTGCTATAAGCAAGCAGTGTTCTGTTGACCTCACTGACTGCATCCTTTCCTTGATGTTGAACAAACAGCATCATAAGTGAGAAAAACCATAGAAAAAATTTTAAGAAGTTTTTTCAGTTTCTTTGAATTGCTGTTTTTTAGTGCAGACAGTAATGTGAGAAGATCCTAAGTTGTAAAAGTAACATTTGATGTGTAACAGTTTCATGCATATTAAGCCTTAGCCTTTGTTAATAAAACATGCCATTTCAAAATAAAATATGCTTGCATTATGCTTGTCCAAATATGACCTCTTTTTGTTGTTGCGTGCATTTCAGATTTCTTTTTATAAATGTTAACACGTAGAAAAAGATACGGTCAAACATAACAAGGGTGTCAGCCTAATCATCAGTCATAACTTTATGTCCACATTTTCTAGTAGATGGATTTTGACTATTAATTTGGTTTTGTATGTTTTCTCTATGTGATATTTGTGCATTATTAGATGACTAGACTGGCCAAGGCAGACCTGTTACACTTGCCTGAGTTAGGCATTGTTTGCCATGCCACTAAACCTGCCGTCAAGTGAAATCTTCATTGGGGAAATGAGATCGGAGTCTGAACCGCAGAAGATGGACGCCCTGTCTCTGTTTTTTATTGTTTTACTTTAATTTCATTTCTTTTTCTTTATTTTGTCCCTTTTTTTGTTTTCGTTTTTGTTTTTGTTTTGTTAAATCTCTTTCACTTTAACTTGTGAGCTGGTTTTCCCAGTTCTTTGTAAATGGTATTTCATTAAGGGTTCATAACGTGTTGCAAATTATATTGGGAGATGATTAGCAGAGCTCAACCTTAAGATAAAGCAAATTTTCATGTGGTAAATTAGGATACAGTGTTGTGAAGCTCAGTGTGAGTCTTAATTCGTGTGTATGGACTGATAAGGTACATTTTGTTCTTGAAACATTAAAACACTGATAGGTATGTCAGGAACACTTTCTGATCTCAGCGCAACATTTTTCCAGTGTTTTTTTTTTTCCCCTAGTATACATCTCTCATAAAAACTGATAGCTTCTAATTTTTGTCCTTCCCCTTGAAATTTTAGGCATACAAAATCATCAAGGAAAATAAGTAAATGTAACAATCTGGGAGTAGAGGAGAAGAGCCTTTCATTTTTATTTATTATAGAACTTATTTCCTTGACTTACGAAGACTTTGTTGCCTGTGTGGGGAGTGGATATTTGAGAAACTTATTTGCATGTAGGTTTTTGTTAGCTTGAATTTTTCGTTGAATATTTTTCAGAGGTTTTTAGCTTCTAAATGGATTCTGAGATTAGGACTATTACTTTAATACAGTGAGAGATGTTTTCCTCAGTTGACTTTGAGGAGTTTAGTTTGGGAAAAATGCTAAATGCTTATTTGTTTTATACTTTTATAAACTCTGTTATTTGGAGGGTAAATTTGGTAGAATTCTGTCTTGGAAATTAAGCAATGGAGCTTTTTCTTAAAGTACTTTTACCATTACCTTTAGGTAATTATAATAAGTATATAGAGTAATTAGAATGGTAATTAACAGTTAATTTGTTTAAAAATGTGCTTATAGTGAAGTTATACATTTATAGTAGTTTATTACTCTCTTGAAAGGCAGTGAGAGAGTCTGACAACCTACTGATATTTTATTTAAGCTAAAAGTGAAAGACTTCATAACACTAAGTAGTCAACTTTTGGCTGGTGTTGAATACCCTTTTTGTTTGTATAGTCTTTCTACAATGTCTTCAATAGGTAGTTTTGCTTGTTAATGGACAAGTAATATTAAATGTGGAACATTACTAGATTAGAACTCTTAGTTTCTTTAGGTGCATACATTAAGGTAGTGAAGATAGAATTTCTGCCTCAAAACCTCAATTTATCAAGAATGTTCAGGTTTTACAAACCTTTTAAGATAATACCAATTTATAACAGATAAGACAGGTGAAATCAATATAAATAGTATAGTGTATATGTGGGTATATATAAATACATGTGTTGCTATCAATAACTAATACATATAAAGCAGATTATTGTTTTTTGATGTTTTCCATAAGGCCTACCTGCCTTTTGTTGATGCATGTTAAGAAATCTGTTCTCCAGAATTTATACTGAAATAATAAAGATAACTTTGTTTTTGAAATTAATAAAGTAACATAAACTTAGAAGCTGCAAAGTTAGAAAATAGTAGACATTTGCTAAAGCTAATAAAACGTAATTTTTATTTGCTTTCTATAAATAAGGCATAGCCATTATTTAAATCAAGTTTTAAATTCCGACTTGAGTTCCATCCATGTTTAGAGATATATTCAGATAATATTGTTTAGGGATTTATCTCTGCACATCTGGTTGTTTTAAATATTTTTACAACTGAAACCAGGCATGGTGCTTGTAAAAATTTACTGCGTATGCTGTATTTCAGTTTAGCATGCTTTTGTACATTGTCTTTTAAAACACTTTTGGAGAATTAATAATGGAAATGCTTCACCAGCTACCACCTGAGTGTTCTTCTAAATATATCCACATGTAGTCAACTATTTAAGATTTTTTTTTTTTTTTTTTGCCTAAGGGGATAAGGAAAAATTATGGGAAAGTTGCAGTCCTTATCAGAAGTAATTGGTTAGAATTCAGAAATGAATATGACAAATCGTACTTATTTCAGAGTAAGTTTTTCACTTTTTTAGGTTGTAGGGATTTTCTTTCCTAGTTAATGTTATTAGATTATTTTAGTGTTACTATTTTTATTAGGCAGTTAAAATGTTTTTAAGCAAGCTCTAAGGCATTAACCTCCCCCTTCAGATAAGTATACATAAATTGGTTCTAAAAGTTAATATTTTAAGAAGTTTTCTGAAACCAGGGAACTTTTTTTTTCCTAAAACATTTTTAGTAGTTTCCCAAGGCAAATTTTTTGGAACTGAATTCTTTTAGGCATCTCCGATGTTGGTGAGATGCCTTACTAACTGAATGGATGTAGGCTTCCTTTTACATTGAAGTTGATTACATGGAGTAAGTTTTTGTTTTCTATTTGAAATTAAATGGAATCTGTTGGAAGGTTGTCAAAATTGTTTGCATCACAAGTAGGTAGTTTCAGTAACAGGATAGGGGCACTCATTAAGAAATTTCAATTCGCACATATTTGTTTTTTCTTTTTCTTTTTTTTGACTAATTTGGTTATTTGCCATTTCTGGGGATTAAACTTTAAAAAATGTTCTTCTTTTCTGTATCTGATGTTCTGTGTGCTATTAGTGATGCAGCCAACACGAACGGTTGTCATGTGTAACACAACTTTCGATCACCGCGAAAACACCGTCCTGGGAAAGCGTCCATGCTTGATATCGTTTGGTTCATGAACATTAAGTTTCCAGTACAGGTGACCCATAGCTCAAAGTGTTAAATAATTGTCTACATTATTCAGTTTTTAAAATAATATTCCATTAATGAGATTGTTAATATTTGAAGTTTTGCTCACTTTTATTTTTCCTAGTAGAGCAGGATAAAAGGAAAGACTTAAGTTCTTATTTATTTCTTTATACGGATCTGATAGATAGATACATTTATTATTATTATTTTTTAACTGCAAGGGTAATTGTAAAATCATAGTGTAAAGTTTGTTTGGTGTTTCTGCTTTTTGTAATGTTTGGAACTTGCCTCTGCAGGTAAAATCCCAGAGGAATCCAAAGCCCTCTCTTTATTGGCTCCTGCTCCAACCATGACAAGTCTGATGCCTGGTGCAGGATTGCTTCCAATACCGACCCCAAATCCTTTGACTACTGTAAGTACTATAAGCCCTCTTATGAAAGAGGTGAATGTTAAACTATGTGACCAGTTGAATAGAGAGCTTCAAATTATTTGCATTTGGATCTTCTTTTTTTTTTTTAATGGAGAGGATTCAAAAATGACTGCTTAAGCTTTCTTTTTTTTTTTTTTCACTGTATCACTGAAACTGCGTTTTGGATTTATTCCTGAAGTAATAGGGGATTCATTTAAATTTGAGAACCCAAATAGATTATTCATTAGAAAATTAGTTATTAAAACTCAATATTTTAAATAGCATAGATTATCTAGGTAACTGTATTTCTCAGTTAATGAGGACTAAGTCCATTTAAAATATGTGAAATGATCCACAACTTTGGTAATGGGAAAAAATAGGCCTTTGTCTGATATTGAGAAAATGTGATAAGGTGAAAACATGGCAAAATATTTTTCCATTAACTATGCAGAATTAAATCATAATTTAGTAATTCTTCCTTGGTGATTTCCAAGTGGGATTTAAAAAGGATATTACTGTTACTGGCTCTTGGTTTTTGGTTAAAAAATTCTGGCCGTATTTATTTTAAAAGAAGTGCCATTTTTCTTCAGAAGGCAACCTAAAGCAAAATAGAAAGCTCTCCTTAATTGGAAGTTGAATCTAGCTTTGTGGTGTTGGATAGGGATTGAATTAAGAAATGAACTATGTGATTGTAGTTAATTTATCTAGATTGTAAGAGTGGTTCCTGAAATTTTGAAGTGCAAAATTTTAGATTTGTAGTTTTTACATAACATTGCTATGCTAAAGACCTACATTCTGATTCTTGGGGGGAAATGTTTTTTAGCTGAACTTACGTGTTCAGGGAACAGTCTGGTGGTCAGTATGGGTGAGGCATAGTGAGTGAGGATCATGAGTGTTTGAGATTGGAGGGGATAGATAGGACACAGATTATGGTAGGGCTTTTTAGACCATGGAAAGAGGGGTTTGAATTTTATTCTTAAGGTAATTAGAAACCATTCATGGGTTTTAAGCAGGGATATGACGTGATTTGACATGTTTTAAAAAGATCAGACTGGCTGCTGTGATAATAGGTGACATTGATTTCTTAAACTTCCGCTTTCACCTTTAGGAAGTGCCGTTACTTAACAGTTGTTAAATCTTAGTTCTGCACCATGTTTGTATATATAGTCATTAATGGTCAAAATGTTCTCTAATAGCAAAGTGGAAATGAAAAGAGTTGTCTTTTTTCTTGAAATCTCTTTTAATTCTGAAAAATTTTTTTCTGCTTTCAAATTCTGAGATCTTGTATTTCTTCTAGTTTACATTCACATTAAAAATAATATGTTCCTTAATGCTGAAAGTAAAAATTGAATTTAGTAATGTTATAGAAAGATCATTCAAAGATTTTTTTTTTAAAGCTTTTTGTCCTTTTCCTACCATGGCATAAATAAGGGCTCAATATTTTAGATATATATTCTTACGTAAACTTTCAGCATGATAATAATACCCATTTCTTAGGGTTGATATGAGGATTAAGTTACTACTTCAGTTAAATTCGATGCTGTGATAATTGTTGACTATTAGGAACGCATAGTCTGTGTTTTTCAATGACCAAGGTACAGTTTATTCTCATTCTTTGTGAATTCTGTATTTTTGAATTCACTTAGTAAAATTTTTTTGAAACCCCACATCAACAGTTGCAGCACTTTTGTGGTCATTTGTGGACATACACAGAGTGATGAAAAATTTGGGTTCGTCTATGTGCATGGAGGTCAAAGTCTTCTTGTTTTGGCACTCAGGCTGTAAACAGGCACGTAGTCTGTTTAGTGCTATGTTCTTTGAATTGTTGTGCTTTTTGTTGGTGATTTCACTGTTAAGATGGGCCCACAAGTGTAGTGCCAAACTGCTGTGTAGTGTTCCTAGGTACAGGAAGATTGTGAAGTGCCTCATGGAGAAAATATTAAATACATGTATTAGATAAGCTTCATTCAGGCCTGAGTTGTGGTGCTGCTGGCTGTGAGTTCAGTGTTAATGAATTGACAATATATAACAGCTAAGGTGTCTTTAAACAGAAGCACATATAAAATAAGGTTAAATATTTTATTAGTTAATGTAAATGTGACCAGAGGCTCATAGGAACTCCACCCTGTATTTTCCCTGGGAATAATGGTTCAGTAGTCAATAATTCATTGTTCGTGGAAACTATAGAACATAGCTACCTCAAGTAATGAGAAACAGCCTGTTTTTTAGGGTCAAGTTTAAAAGTGGCTAAAATATCCAGACAGTAAAATATATTTTGAATTACATTTAAAACTAATGTGACCTAACTTTAATAAGTCAGACATATATATGAGTTAAAGTTTGGAGTCCCTAGTCTCCTTTCATTCTTGTTGAGTTCATTCTTTTCAAGATTAGAGAATGGTAGCTTTGGATACTAATAGAAAATATGTGTTCTGTGTGGTTTTTTTTCTTCTTTCCATAGCTTGGTGTTTCACTTAGCAGTTTGGGAGCTATACCAGCAGCAGCACTAGACCCCAACATTGCAACACTTGGAGAGATACCACAGCCACCACTTATGGGAAACGTGGATCCTTCCAAAATAGATGAAATTAGGAGAACGGTTTATGTTGGAAATTTGAATTCCCAGGTAACTAATTTAAGAAGAAACAAAGCAGCAGTAGCCCTTATTCTTTTTCTCTTCTTAAAAATCGTATCAGTGGATACAGTAATATGTACCTGATTTTTTAAATGGATGTATTTTATCAAAGTGTCACTTTGTTTCCTTAGACAACGACAGCTGATCAGCTACTTGAATTTTTTAAACAAGTTGGAGAAGTGAAGTTTGTACGGATGGCAGGTGATGAGACTCAGCCAACTCGGTTTGCTTTTGTGGAATTTGCAGACCAAAATTCTGTACCAAGGGCCCTTGCTTTTAATGGAGTTATGTTTGGAGACAGGCCACTGAAGTAAGAAATCCTAAACAAAGAAATTTTAATGATTTTGAAAAAATTTAAAGTATTTTTGATGTAATTAAGGCTTTTTTTTTTCTTTTTAATAGTAATTGGCAATTTGTGGAAAGGAAGACTTTGTGTTAAGTATAAATGAATACATGAGATACTTACCATTTTAGTCTTTAAATTCCTTTATTTAGAGACATTTATTTTCTCATTTTCTGTTTTCTAGGTTCTAATTCAATGTTAACATTATTTATATACCTTGCACAACAGTTGTAGGTCTTTTTCCATAGACTTTAATAAGTCAGGTTAGTTTTAACATTATGACTCTAGACTAATTGAGCAACTTAACATGTAGGTTGAACTATAGTACTTCCAGTAATAACTGTGGTAAATTCAAAAATCTCCAGAAGGAAATTATAAGTGCCTACAAGTGTTTTAAACCAGACATTTTGACTTTTAAGGTTTGCTTACATGCTTGTTTGTAAAACGTTGATACAGCCTTCGAGATGAACTCCACACCAGATACTCTATTTCATGCAGATTATTGAGGCAAATATAGTTTTGCTTGAATTTCATAGATTGCTTTAGTTACACAGTTTGATCAGGATTTTTCTGTTAAAGGATAACTAATTGTTGTTAGTGGGTACTTCTCAGTGTGGAAGGGGTAAAGCAAGACACATAACATCCATTCATGTGCATCAGAGAAGGCGCTCATATCTCGTAGAGAAAGAGTTTTATCAGATGCCTTGCACATTCAAAGCTATGTCTGACTCAGCCATGGTTTAGGGTTGGTTACAATGATGCACATAATATGATAATATGCAGATAGCTTTCCCTTCTTCTAGAGTGTACAGGATATCAATAAGATCTTCTGATCTGAAAATAGAAATAATTCATTTTCATATTGGTATCAGCATTTTAATTTATTTTAATTCTAAGCTATGGAAAAGCACTTAATCTAGTCTGTTTGAATTAAGTTAGCTAGGGTCCAGTTTTCTTTATCTCCCGTTTTTGGTTGTATTAGCAAGGAATGATAGGAAGTGGGGATGAGAGATTAATCATGGTTTTGAGGTTGCTTTTGGGTATTCTGTATTTATATCATTCTCATGTGCTTCTGAGATGTCCTCAAATTTATAAATATGTGTATCATATGTTTGTTTTATAAAATGTGTGTATTTGTGATATGCTAATATTTTTAATTTAGAATAAATCACTCCAACAATGCAATAGTAAAACCCCCTGAGATGACACCTCAGGCTGCAGCTAAGGAGTTAGAAGAAGTAATGAAGCGAGTACGAGAAGCTCAGTCATTTATCTCAGCAGCTATTGAACCAGGTAAGTCCATAATGTTGTTACATAGGTCATAGTTTAAAGATCATAGAATCTTAGCACTGGAAGGAATTTTAGAAATCATCTTGTTCAGTCTCTTCGTTTTACAAACAAGAAGACTGAAACTCAAGAAATAGTAAGTAGCATACTCATGTCAAAGTAAAACTTAGCACGTATTTTATTCTTTTCCGTGGTACTGAATTGAGGCACTTTAGTCTGAGCTAATCAGCCCTGTATTTTCATAGCAAAATCAGTGCTCAAAAATGATTTGCTAAAAGCAAAAATGTTACTGCAAGGCTAAAAAGAGTAAATATATTTAAGATGTTATGATTCAGCAGGTTTACTTTTCCTCAACATTTTAATTTTGAAAATAGAAAAGAGAGCCCGTGATTTAGAAAAAAATACAGATACTGTATTTTAGCAAGGTAAAGGAACACCACCTATTCAATCTTTTGTGTTACTAATGAAAATAATTTAAAAACCCATTCTAAAAACATCTAGGTGGTTTACATTTGAGCAGATTTTCTAAATCAACACTCGGAATTTAAGCTTCAATTCTAGCAGAATAAGTGGAGAAAGGACTTAAAATCACTGTCACAGGAATTACAGACATGTTATAATCGTACGTTACGGCAGCAACATAATATTACGAACAGCTGTTTATAATCATCTGGTTTATATGTACTGCTGCAGGGTGGCTGCACTCAACGAGTTTATGCAATGACTTTCTTGGATGTTTCTGAAGGAGGAGGATGTACAGAGAGTAGGCCCCTTGCACTATATGTGGTACATTCCACTTGTGCCTGATTATTAACTGGGATCTTTAATTGTTCTGAGCTTACACTGCAAAGTGGTTTTTTCCTCCCAGAGTCTGGAAAGAGCAATGAAAGAAAAGGCGGTCGATCTCGTTCCCATACTCGCTCAAAATCCAGGTCTAGTTCAAAATCCCATTCTAGAAGGAAAAGATCACAATCAAAGCACAGGTGAGAATTTCTGCTGTCATATTTAAATTTTATTTTAGTTTTGTATTTAAAATATTAAGAGTGTATGAGTTTTTGTCAAAATATCAGAATTTAGAAATTTTAGTAGTGTACACTTGAAGTGTGATCAGCATTAAATACTGTTCTAATTGTAATTCTGTAGTTGAGAATGAAATTTTGTCTAATGATATTTAATTTTTAAATATTTGAACTTAACTTTATTTTTAGAAATTAGTTTTGTGTCTAAAGATACTCTATTCCACATTTTTCTAAGAGTAAACTAGTCTTTATATAGAAGTGACAAAAGCTGTTTTCATTCTTCGTATTGAGAAAAGGGAACATACTTAGTGACCATGCTGAAAATAATTGCCCAAGTTGAAGCTTTGTGTTTTCTTTTCCCAGTCTATTCCAGGTCTGGGGAACACCACCCCAGATCTTAGTTTCGCACAGTTCCCTATTTTCAGTACCATGTGTCCAAAGGAACACTTTGAGTCCTTGGTATTGCTGGTGATAAGAGCCTCCTCTGCCCACTTTTGGACCTGAAACACAGGAGTAACATGCAGTTTCAGCTTCAATTATAGTACTTTGCTTAAGCTCTGTTTATCTTA
The DNA here is from genome assembly GCF_000951035.1 of Colobus angolensis palliatus. Lineage (NCBI taxonomy): Eukaryota > Metazoa > Chordata > Mammalia > Primates > Cercopithecidae > Colobus > Colobus angolensis. Next base: position 438,813 of record NW_012118999.1, on the reverse strand, counting down.
TTTTTCATCATAGCTTTGTCCTTTTGATTTTATCTGTCATTTCTTTGTCTTTGGTATAAAGGGAACCTCAAAATGCAAACTTGGCAATACCATCTTGATTGGAAGTACCCTAAAGAGCATTACTAAAGTTACAAATTTTGTTGTCTTTTTTAAGGTACAGAGGGGGCTGTTGTTGAAGTGTGAAAGTATATGTAGTGGATCCTAATTGCATGTTACATGTACATATGTACTCATACATACACCTTGAGAGAGCAGAGAGGGAAGAGCATATCTGTGTATGTTGGGGTTTTAAAGAAGGAGAAAGGATTTGGGGGAGGGAAAAGGAACCAGTTGATTGTCCATTGTTTTACCAGCAGGCTCAGTTCACTTTTTTGTGTGTTTGTGTGTGTTGATCAAGGAGATTCAAAGAATGAGGAAAAATAGGATGTTCTTTCTTAGATTCTAGTAAACAAGTATACACCAGATATACTAGTGTATACTTGTCTATTCTTAGTTTGCAAAGTCTCCTTTAGAATTTGGTTTTACTGCCTTTATCCAAGGACTTACCGTAAGGCACTTTCAGAACCAAGTGAAGGAGGTTGTTTCATGTACAAGAAATAAGGCAGTGCAGCAGAGGCCAGAATCAGGAAAGGATAGTGGAACAGAAGCTGCAGTGGTACTAGACTGTGGATATTTCCATACGTTGACAGGATGTGGTGAGGGTAGAGGAAATCAAGGAAATAATAGAATTGGTCTGAAGAGTAATATTACAACTTCTTTTCTGAGGAAGATTGATGACCTGAATCTCATTGTGTTGATTGTAAGAGAGAGCTAATGTCCAAGACTGGAACGAGCCAAAACTTGATGATTAATAACATTGTTGTTTCTTTGATGATGTAAGTGAAGTTTTATGTGCTTTTTGAAATTATAGCAAATAATTTTGCTATCTACTCTGAAGTTTTTGTTTTTAAGTATATACAGATATTCCCCCCTCCAGGGGTTTGTGGGTGAGGGATTATTCAGTCTAAACTGAAATTTGTTGATTAGTATTCTTATTTATGGGAGTACTTTTGTGTGGATCTGTCTATACAAATGTACACAAAATGTCTACGTAGCGTTAGAAATAATGTATGTATGTTCCTTTTTTTTTTTTTTTTAAATGCAGTCTCAGTCTGTTGCCCAGGGTGGAGTGCAGTGGCTCTATCTCGGCTCACTGCACCCTCCATCTCCCAGGCGCAAGTGGTCCTCCCACCTCGGCTTCTTGAGTAGCTGAGCCACAGACAATAACCACCACACCTGGCTAATTTTGTATTTTTTGTAGAAACGGGGTTTTATCATACTGCCCAGGTTGGTCTCGAACTCCTGAGCTCAAGTGATCCTCCCGCCTTCGTCTCCAAAAGTGCTGGGATTACAGGCGTGGTATACATGTTCTTAACTGGCATGTATATATACATACATATTTTTGTCAGCATATTCTGTTTTCGTGCATGCGTGTGGAAATGTAGCCTTAAGTTCATGAACAAGTACAAAAGAGAATAAGTTCTCTTTAAATGAGAAAAAAAAAAAATTCCATACCTAAAAACATTTGACTTGAAGATTCTGACCTGGAAGGATCCCGCTATCCCCCAGAAATCAGGAAGGGGATGATAGGCCTTTCTTGTCATTTCCTCCTCTACTAGTGGAAGTTGATGTTCTTGAATCTCACCCTGACCTATTAGACTAAGCACGAGTGTGGGTTGCAGGAACCCTTTAACTTAAAGGCCCACCTTCTACTTTTTCACCATTTTCAAATGCTTCTAGAGCCATGCTTCCTACCTCCCATCCCTCCCCCCACAGCCTTTCCCTGTTCCTTCCCCTTCTTATGGTTAGAGAGAGGAAGGGGTTTCTTGTCACTGTGACCTTGGCTAGGACTAGGGAGGTATGTTTCCATTTTGTCCAAGTTTTGATGCCTGTTTTATTTATTGAGACATAGAAAAGATGGATAGTACTATAATTGTTATAATTTTAAGTAACTTTTATAGATTATAGATTAGCACAGGAACTACTAGACATTTTATAATATTTTAATGGAGAACAACTGATTTACAAATGAACTTTGATGCAGCATAATGGTAAGTTGCTGTTTATTTACAGTTTAATTTAAAAATATGATTTTACATTATTCAGAATAATACAATTTCTCATTAAAAATGAGAGCTACTAGTGATAAATCTTTAGTTAGATTAGATCTGCTCTTGACTGCTTTTAGCATTCTTAATCAGAAAACTACTAGTGGGTAAGATTGACATGAAAATATTTAATGTCACACTTAAAATGTAATAATTACTCTTAGTCACTGTCTTTTGACATCTCAGCTGCAGGATAAGGTTGGAAGCCAAGTGATCAGTGCTTTTTATTATTAACTTATTTATGAGAGTTATACTTATTTTTTAAAATAAGTTTTTTTGCTTAAGGTTGGAAAGCATTGCTTTGAGGAAAACAAAAGAATAATATTTTTAGCAAGGACAGCTTAAAACAAATCTTATAGTAAGACTTTTTATTAAGTATATAGAAGCAAAGGCACTTTAAAAGATTACCCTGTGTGGATATCTGTAAATGGACTAATAATGTTCTCAGTTTTTCAGTTTTGCCTTAACATCTACTCCTTAACCTTCATGGCTCTTAAGTTATTAGTGGTAAAGATTTCAGTAAGCTATGAATTATCTTTTTGTATTAAAAACGTGGTATGTGATTTCTTATCTAGGGTCTTTGGAAAAAAATGAAAAATAATGTATGTTGAACTAAATGAGGCTAAAAAAATATATATGGAATGAAGACAATTGTATATTATTTTTAAAGCCAAATAGTAGATGAGTAGTTTAAATGGAAATTAGCTATTGAAATTTTGATTTGTAGTGTTTAGTATTTTAATCAACATTTTGACTAACTGAAAAATGTGTTTAAAAACAAAAAATGATTTTGTTATTAATGAGGATTATTTGGAGGTTTTTCTGGTTCAGAGCATACCACAAAGCATGGTCTTTTTCTTTTTTCTTTTCTTTTTTTGAGATGGAATCTCACTCTGTTGCCCAGGCTGGAGTGCGGTGGCGTGATCTTGGCTCACTGCAACCTCTGCCCCCTGGGTTCAATTGATTCTCCCACCTCAGCCTCCCGAGTAACTGGGACTACAGGTGCATGTCACCATACCCAGCTAATTTTTGTATTTTTAGTAGAGACAGGTTTCACCACGTTGGCAAGGCTGATCTTGAAATCCTGACCTCAAGTGATCCACCTGCCTCGGCCTCCCAAAGTGCTGGGATTACAGGTGTGAGCCACTGTGCCCGGCCCAACTGTATTTCTTTTACTGATAATTGCTCTAACTTAATTTATTAAAACATGACTATCAAGATGAGTTTTAGCTGTATAAAGGATACTTATGGAAGTTCATTCAGCTTCCTTGGAATACATACATAAAGATACAAAGTTTACATTTATGTTAACTTTTAATGATGATGACTTTGAGAGTTAAGAGTTTTAAACATTTACTTTTTGCTAGAGAATACTCTGCAGTTTTACATACATCATCAGTTTTAATCCTCATGACAGCCCTAAGAGATGTAGGTATGATTCCTAGTCTACTTTATAGAGGAAGAAACTCAGGCTTGGAGAGGTTAAGTGACTAGCCAGAGTTCTCAGTTAGTGTGTGGCAGAGCTGACTCTCAGAGCCAGATTGTCAGACTCCAAAGCTGTTGAGTCTAATCACTTTGCTATTTAAGTTGTGTGCATCTGTTTTGTTAACATTTTAATAAGTAGTTAGGATACCTCATTATGCAAAAAATCAAATTCTCAAAACACTTTTTCAGTGAGAAAGGGGGCCTAGTCCAAATTAAAATAACAGTTACCTTTCCTGCAATTGAATGTTTCCTGCAGTTAAAGGTTTCTTTTCATACAGGTTGAGACTCACAAATTTGAAAATCTGAAATCCAAAAGGCTTCAAAATCCAAAACTTTTTGAATGCTTTCGTGATGCTCAAAGGAAATGCTCACTGGAGCATTTTGGATTTTTCAGTTGTGTGGTTGGGATGCTCAACCAGTTTTATACATGTGTGTGTGTATATATGTAATGCAGATATTCCAAAATCTCCCAAAATGTGAAATGCAACCCACTTTTGGTTCCAAGCATTTCACATAAAGGATACTCAACCGGTAGCTGTGATTATAGTTACACATAATTTTATAACTTGATACAGTTAAAAAATCAAGGCATTGCAAATCAATGTTTGATTATATCTAGTTTTAACTTATGATTAATGATTTTTATTTTCCTGTCACAGTAGCGCTGTCATTAGGACTATGCTTCCTTATATATTCTTTTTGTTTGTTGACAATCACTACACATTCACAGGAACTACTGAACCATGTAACCACTACTCCCTATCATGATGTGTTATGATCAGATTACATGCAAGTCAACAGGGAAAAATCTTCTATACTGATTAGAGGCACAAAATGACTAGCAAAAGCCACATCTGAAATATACGAAATAACTGTTTAGTTCTTTGTTTTTATCTCTGTTCTAGACAGTGAAATATCCAATAAAGTTTCCAATAAACGTTGGGATTATGTAACTAAAGTATTATTTAAGAGAAAATTTTAAAATATTGTCAAATACTGTTAGGACAGATTTTGTTTTCTTGTTTGAAGGATCGTAAATTCTTAAAAGTTGAAATTCTAAGAATAAGTTTTGATATTCTAACAATTTGTTTTTCTTTAGAAGTAGATCCCATAATAGATCACGTTCAAGACAGAAAGACAGACGAAGATCTAAGAGCCCACATAAAAAACGCTCTAAATCAAGGGAGAGACGGAAGTCAAGGAGTCGTTCGCGTTCACGGTGAGTTTTAGAGAAATTAACAATAATTTTTTTTTTTCCTCAGAGTTCTGTTAGTGCTGAGGGATAATATTTTAATTGGCTTCATTTGTTAAAAATCTGTTGTAGTTTAGGTTTTTAATGAGAGAATTGAAACCTTTTTTATTGTTTTAATAATCTAGTATTGTTATTGATTACCATTGATTTGAATCTGATGTCAGTGTGACTCATGAGGTTTCCAAACTACTCACTTCAGCTTGTATAATATTAATAGCTTTGTTTAGCAGCTTCTTGTACACCTGAGCTTCATGAAAATGTATATGTAAATGTCTGTAGCTGCTGTAAATTGTCTTGTGTTGGTAATTGTTGAAGAGAGAGAGGGGTCTTTTTGGAGGAGGTAGAATTATTTTAGTTACGAATTTATTTATTTTTGTTTTTAAAGGGACAAGAGAAAAGACACTCGAGAAAAGATCAAGGAAAAGGAAAGAGTGAAAGAGAAAGACAGGGAAAAGGAGAGAGAGAGGGAAAAGGAACGTGAAAAAGAAAAGGAACGGGGTAAAAACAAAGATAAAGACCGGGACAAGGAACGGGAAAAGGACCGGGAAAAAGACAAGGAAAAGGACAGAGAGAGAGAACGGGAAAAAGAGCATGAAAAGGATCGAGACAAAGAGAAGGAAAAGGAACAGGACAAAGAAAAGGAACGAGAAAAAGACAGATCCAAAGAGATAGATGAAAAAAGAAAGAAGGATAAAAAATCCAGAACACCACCCAGGAGTTATAATGCATCGCGAAGATCTCGTAGTTCCAGCAGGTTTGATGATGCTTAAAATTTTTACAAAAGGATTTGCTGATGACAATTGGAAACAAAAATTTTTATGGAGGGAGAAAAGGTTACTATATGCAAGTGGAACCTGTAAAGTAATATAAAAACATTTTCTCCTAATTTCAGAGTAAACATTTCTCTAGCAGAGTGGAGAAAGAGATGATACTGGACAACATTATTTGAAAAGTTTTAGCTATTCTTTGTAACCACTATTTTAATAGAATAATAATAATTGTTATTTTCTTAGAGGGTAGGATGGCAGGGAAAGATACTTTTAAAAAAATGCACAGTAAGAATTTGCCTCTTAGGCTTTTTCCTGGACTTTTCTTGAATGGTGTGATTAATTTTAATATGTAAAATGGTTTCTGAAGTTGCAGTGTTAGCCCTCTTTGTCACCTAAGTTAATTTTTATCCTTATTTTGTTAAGTGTATAACATTTAAATTTTGGTTATGTTGTATTTTGTCAGTTTTAGAGGTTAGAGTTTTTCCTTAGGACTGTGATTTCAGTTTATTAATAGGTTTACTACCACCAGGTGGCAGCAGGTTGCCACAGTAACAGCTGAACAATGAGAACAACCTTGAGATTTGAGATTATCTAAATCTACATCCTTTACTTCAGATGATACCATGACTATAAATGGAAGTTCCTAACTTGTACTCCACTATCTTAAAAATACTAAATATATATTAGCACATTTTTAAAGAGATTTTTAAGATGGTTTTTTAATAGAAAATAATTTGAGATAAAGGAATATATGTTTCTCATTTTTAAAACTTGTGCTTTAGTAGTTTATTTTTAATACCAACCTTTGACTAGATAATAAAAGATAATCGTAGACCTTTATTGTGTACTTACTATATGCCAGACATCATGTCAGCATACTTTTTCATGTCTCACCTTGTTTAATCCTCACAGCAGGCCTGGGAGAAGATTATTATCATCACTGTTTTAAAACATGAGGAAGCTGACGCTCTGTACAAGAAGTATAGTAACCCTTTTAGTTTATTTTAGAGATTAAGTTTGAGAATTCTCTCACTAGTACTTGGTACTTACTTTTAAAGACTGCCTCAGAAGTGTAAAGTTGAAAGCAATAGTATATGTTAAAACAAGGCTGAAAATAAACAGATCACTGCCTTATTTCAGCACGTTGAACCACAAATTGAAGAATTAATGTAACCTCATTTGCTGTGGGTATCGGTTTGAGCCTTGTAACTGCACCTTTACTGCAAAGTGATTTTATTGATTCTGAGTCACACGTGCCTTTGTGTTTCTGTGATTGTTTAGACATTACCTTTCACAGCACCAAATACTATTTTAATTCCTTTTTAATAACTTGAATTTACTTTTTCTGATGACATGGGAATATTTAACTTTTTCTTGGGCCATTTTAAGTTGTTTGGTGTAGAGGAAACTTTGAGTGTTCACATTCATTCCTAAATGTATATGTATATATTTTTCGAGACAATGTCTTGCTCTGTCGCCCAGGATGGAGTGCAGTGTCATGATCTCGACTCACTGCAGCCTCCGCCTTCCCTGTTCAAGTGATTCTCGTACCTCAGCCTCCAGAGTAGCTGGGATTACAGGTGTGCACCACCATGCCTGGCTAATTTTTGTATTTTTAGTAGAGATGGAGTTTCACCATGTTGGTCAGGTTGATCTTGAACTCCTGGCCTGAAGTGATCTGCCCTCTTTGGCCTCCCAAAGTGCTGGGATTACAGGTGTGAGTCACCGCACCTGGCTCAAATGTATTCTTCAATAACATCTGGGGCCCTGAGAATAAAAGGTGACTGACATTAGTTCATGAAGGCAGCAATTTGGAATGTTTCATGCTTTCAGAAGAGCTTGGTAAAGAGTTACAATTTCTTTCTTTGAATTTTTTTTTTTTTTTAGACAGAGTGTCACTTCGTCACTCAGGCTAGAATGCAGTGGTGCGATATCTGCTCGCTGCAACCTCCGCCTCTTCAGTTCAAGCGATTTCTCCTGCCTTAGCTTCCTTAGTAGCTGAGATTACAGGCGTGTACCACCACACTCAACTAATGTTTGTATTTTTAGTAGAGATGGGATTTCACCAAGTTGGCCAGGCTGGTCTCAAACTCCTGACCTCAGGTGATCCACCCGCCTCAGCCTCCCAGAGTGCTGGAATTACAGACTTGAGCCACTGCACCAAGAGTTACAATTTCTTGTCTTTTAGCTTTTTTCTGCATTTCAGATGTTCTGATTTGTTACTAAATAAAAATATTTTAACTGTTCAAAAAATAGTTAATATTTTTATTTCTAACATTTTCTCCCAATTTATACTTTTAAAGAAAATGATATTAAAGAATTTTTTAATGATTAAAAGTTACTGTCAATAAAGGGGATACCAAGAAAAGGAAGGAGAAAACAGAATTTGTTGAGCACCTACTCTGTGTCACACTCTATGCTTTGTACATTACAGATTTTATCCTAAATCCTCAACAACCTCATAAGACTTGAATTATTAATTGTCTTTATTTTTCAGTTGAAAAAACAGATTAGGTTAAGTAATATCCTGGTTGTGTAAGGTGTGTAACTCAAATTTAAGTCTAAATCTCACCAACTCTAGTAGTTAATACTATTTCTTTCTCAAGTAATTGTCTGGCTTGCTGTTGTCTATGGGGACTTTCCTCTCCTTATCATCAGGTAGTGGGTATTAGACATCCACTTGTACTGCTTTCTTAACAAATAAGTAAAAGAATTACACTGATCAAGGCAGAGCCATTTTGTGTAATCTTAAAGTCGGGAATTCACTGACATTCACATGCTATGAAAAAAGTATTTTTGGTTCTTAGGCTGAACTGTTAAGAGAATGGCATTGATGTAATGAAATAAGGTATCTAATTTCCATTTTAGGAAGTGTAATTTTGGAGTGTCTTGGGAATAAAAGTGGAGGAGAGAGTCTTAGGTAGAGGTAGAATTGACTTCTTGTCTCAAAGTTCTTGAACTTTGTATTTTAATGTCTATTATATATACCATGTGAGCATTTTTTATTTTAGAAATGAAAAACTTAAAATATTTTATTAGTCTCTTAGAATCAGTTTCCTGAGATGGTAAGGATAACATGAATTCCAGAGGATTTGGTTTTTCAGCTATGTGTGGTCAGTGATTATCAGAACTTGTGAGATAGATCATTGGATATGTCCTCGTACCATATCCCTTAAATTATAGACCTAGTGAAGTTCCTTGTTCTTGAGTTGAAGTAGTTTAGAATATGTATCATTTGCTAATCTGATAAGCAAAATGGTTAATAATAAAAATGTAATCTATTTTATAATTATTCCTGTCATACTTACATCTCAGATTGTAACTATTTTGCTTAAACCTAAGCAGCTTTTACACTAAATTTTAAATTAATAGAACAACAGTAATGAAATGATAGGAAGTTGGAGGGAAAAACAGTTTCTCTAAAATGATAGTAATGTAAATGCTTTTTAAAGTAGATACTGTTAATAATTGGGTATAGAAAGTTCACATTTTACAAGCCAATTTATGTTTCAGGTCTTGCAAGGGGTCTGTTACTTTGTTATAATCCACAGTGGGGCAGCGAGGAGCTAGGTACATGACAAAGGATTTGATAAACAAAACATGTTTTAGCTGCTGAGAAAGAACATCCTTGAGAGAAGCAGAAACACCATTAATATTTTTTCTACTGAAGAAATTGTTCGAATAAATGATGTGAAAAGGAGGAGGTCTTCTACCCTTCCTAATATGAAGTCTTAGATGATGATTTCATCAGTCTGTAAAATTTATGATTCATAATTTGACCCACTCTAAAGTTAGGTAATTGAACATGTTCATAAAGGACATCAGTTTAAACTGGCTTCTAAAAAATACTGTTCATATGAGAATATCAAGGACCCTTCTGCTTTTGAATATTTGAATTGCCCTTTATTTTAATTGCTGTTTTTAAAAGTGATGTATTTTTGGCTTTCAGGGAAAGGCGTAGGAGGAGGAGCAGGAGTTCTTCCAGATCACCAAGAACGTCAAAAACCATAAAAAGGAAATCTTCTAGATCTCCGTCCCCTAGGAGGTAAGTTGGAAACTTGTGCTGAAACTAAACAGGAGAAAGCAAGAAATATTTTTAAAAATTTTAAATTTCTCTCTTTATTTTTTAACTTTATATTTTGAATGAATAATACATATGCATCATTCAGAAATTAAAGATAAAAAGTTATGTATCAGGAAGTCTTAATTTCCACTGGTGCCCATCTACACTGTCCCCATAAGTAATGACTTCATGAGGTTTTTTTGTATATGTTTCCAGTTTCATATACAGATAACAAGATGAGCATGTATCATTTTTTTTCTAATACAAAAAGTAACACAAAATACACACTGTTGTGCACTTGCTTTTGTCATTTAACTACCAGGAAGTCTTTTTGTCACTTAACGAGGTCAGAGAGAGCTTCTTCAATTCCTTTTTATAATTGCATAGGCTTCCATTGTATGGCAGTACCTTGATTATTTTTTTTTTTTTGAGACGGAGTCTCGCTCTGTCGCCCAGGCTGGAGTTCAGTGGCGCGATCTCAGCTCACTACAAGCTCCGCCTCCCGGGTTCCCGCCATTCTCCTGCCTCAGCCTCCCGAGTAGCTGGGACTACAGGCGCCCGCCACCTCGCCCGGCTAATTTTTTGTATTTTTAGTAGAGACGGGGTTTCACCATGTTAGCCAGGATGGTCTCGATCTCCTGACCTCGTGATCCGCCCGTCTCGGCCTCCCAAAGTGCTGGGATTACAGGCTTGAGCCACCGCGCCCGGCCAGTACCTTGATTATTTAACTAGGCTACAGTAGAAGGGGTTTTTTTGAATTTCTTACCATAAATTATGTAATGCTATCATGAATAACTTTGGACTTAAGTTGTTTTTAGTGTGCATGTGTGTAGGAAAAATCTGAAGAAGTGGCATTGTTAGGTTAGGTAATAAGCATGTTTCTAATTTTTGAAAGATATTTCCAAATTATCCTCTATAAGGGTTTGCAGCAGTTTATAGTCTTAATTGTGAGAGAAGTGACCACTTCATACATTTGAAAGCCATTTGTATTTCTTTTTCTGCGAATTGTCTGTGTACTCTGCCCATTTTTCTGTTGGCCTTTTTGTTTCCTTTTCTGTTTCCAAGAACTCTTTTATTATAGGGAGTTTATTGTTTAGTGATGTGATTATAAATATCATTCTCAGTTTGCTGTTTCTTTTAAAAAATGGTGAGACTTGATTTTACAAAGGTTTTTCATTTTTAAAATAACTTTCTCTTCTATGACTTCTTATGTGAGTCAAAAACTGATAAAAGGCTTTTCCTATACCAAGATTATGATAGAACTTTTTGTTTTTTCTTGAACTTTTGTGGTTTTATAGATTTATGATGACAAGTCTTCTGTCCAGGAATGTGGTGTATCTGATGAGATTGGGCATGTTCAGGGTGATAATGGCTGTAGACAAGGAATGTGGTATATCTTATTAGGCCATCCTTAGTGTTTTCAGGAGTATTTCAGCGTTTGTTTCATACAGGCTTTATGCATTTCTTAATTCCTAGAAATTTTTGTTGTTGCTGTTGGAAATGAGGTATTTTCTTTCATTATGTTTAATTGGAGGTTAGGTTTGTACATAGGAAAGTTATTGATTTCTGTTATTTTTTTTTTTAATCCCACTGCCTTACTAATTGGTTATGGTTTTTTAGATGATTTTCTGTGATTTTCCAGCAGAGGGGTCTTTTGTTTATTTGCTGATAGGTTTTTGGCTTTTGTGAGAATAACGGAAGGCTTAGGATACTATAGATGCAGGCCATATTTGTATTTTTGAAACAAATGCTTTACCCAGGAAAGTCAAAACTTTGGTCTTACGAACTGAAATTACACAAAAAGATACATTCAGAAAATGTCACTCCTGTCTCCATTCCGTCTGCCTTGTTCCCATTCACCCTGTGTAATTGACCAATCATTTGATTGTCTTTTCTTTGTTTCTCTTTGCAAAGTGAGGCAGATACATATTCATTTGGTTTTATTTTCTCCTTATTGCAGTACATAAACAAATCTTGAATATTCGAAAACTATTAAATAGGCTATACCAAACAGTGTTTTATGAGAACGTATGGTGCCTCTGCCAAAATGACTTCTGTATACTTAAGAAACTAACTGGGGTAAGGGTGGAGTAGGTCAGGTTGTAGGACTCACTTATGTTACTTTGCAAACCAGCTTACTGTTAATGCTTATTAACAATGCATTATTTTAGATATCCAGTGTTAGAAAAGGATATCTTGTCAAGAATATAATCAATCTTCAATTGCTTAGAATTTAACTGACATATCAATATTCTTATAGCAGAAATAAGAAGGATAAAAAGAGAGAAAAAGAAAGGGACCACATCAGTGAAAGAAGAGAGAGAGAACGTTCAACGTCTATGAGAAAGAGTTCTAATGATAGAGATGGGAAAGAGAAGTTGGAGAAGAACAGTACTTCACTTAAAGTAAGCAGTAGTCATTCGGTGTTTGGCACTTGAGATTGTTCTTTATTGCATACAAATGGTTTTAGACTGAAAGCTCTTTGGGGAACAGTGTCTTGTACATTGTTGGCATTTTAAAATATTTAAAATATTTAATTGGTAATTAAAAAAACTAAATGTTGAAGAGATAAGAGCCAATTAAAACTAAAATAAAACTAAGTTAAATCATAATGTGGCATGCAATAAGAAAAATTTAAGAAATCAACAGTAACAAATGTATTTGATTTTATATAGATAGTATTTCTGCCTGATGCCATTTTCCTCAATTTATGTTTTAACAAATTTGAAAAGACTGTGTGTGGTTAACATTAGGTTTATTGTGTTAGAATACCTAATGGAAAATCACATTCCACCAAGTGAGCTTTTTTGTCACTTGGATAAATAAGTAGTTGTGAATTAAGTTACTTACACTGGTAAAGTATATTTGTATTTTGAAATTATGAATTTTGGAACATCTATCTTATAGTTTTATTTACTATAATACTGATAGAGGATTATCATCATCATCAATAACATTGATAACATTTATTAAGCATTTACGACGTTCCGGGCACTGTTTGTTCTTATTTAATTCTTGTTTAAATTGAGGGTAGAAATTGGAGTGTTCTTGAACAGCCTTTTCCAGGAGGCATAATGACTTCCTTTTCTACATTTCCTTATTTTTGCTGCATTGGTTTCCAGATTAAAAATATATCCTGGCATCCTTGGAATTTATTTCACTCTTTCAATAGATCTGTCTCACTTTTTCAAGTCTGTCAGCAACATTTACTGAGCACTTGCTTAAAATTTCTTTTCACCAATTCTAATTTAATTTCCATGGATTGTCCATCTTTTATGAGAATACAAAGGGGAAATTGATAGTGTTTGCGTATTCTTTACATGTGAAAACGTAATGGGAGAAAATAATACCCAGCTTTTTTAATTTGCAAAAGATAAAGTTTCACATTTTTGTCGTAATAGGAGGCAGTTCTTGAGGAAAATATTAAATTCATACGTTAATTACTCTTTGTAGGAGAAGGAGCACAATAAAGAACCAGATTCAAGTATGAACAAAGAAGTAGATGACAAAGATGCACCAAGGACTGAGGAAAACAAAGTACAGCACAATGGAAATTGTCAGCTGAGTGAAGAAAACCTCTCTACCAAAACAGAAGCAGTATAGGACCGACAAGTGTACCTCTGCACTCAATGCTGAAATCAAATCCAAAGCTTTTAATTCTCTCAACAAGATGTAAACAGGAAAGAAATCTAGTTGAGCGTAAAGATAGGATCTAACAGCTTTTCCAGTTGTTAGATGACTTTGTGACCATCTTGTTATTGAGTAAGAAAATAAAGCATGGACATCATGAAAATAACAGATGTTACCCAAACTCATCTTCTAAAAATCTGTGTATTTCCATGGTGGCTGACACACTTGTCATGTGATTTGTTAGTGTTTGCCAAGAACCATTGCAAATAAGTTGAACATCAAAGATCCAAGTTTGTACTATCCCTAGAGACTGGAGATAAGCATTGGAGGCTCTTTTAAAAAATACTAGTTACTGAATTTTGTATTGTTTTACTTTTTTTTAATTTCAGTATATACAGTTTGATGATGTGCTTGAAATTGGTGCAAATATATACACACCCTTGTAAGTGCAAAGTATGTAAGAAGTTTTAACATTTACTTCACAGGACTTATGGTGATTGTGTTAAATTCTCACTATTGTGTTTTCTTTGGCTCACTGTTTAGGACAGTTTTTCTTTAAAATAGTTTTGCAGATTAAAATTGCTTAAATAAGTGGATTCAAAAACTGACAATGCATGCTACTGTTCTCTTTCAAAAGGAAGAGCAACTGTGTTGAATACTAATAATGATGAATTAGTATTCAGTGTTTAGAATCATTGGGTCTACCTGCAAAATGAACATTTCTTTTTAAATTTTCTTGACATTTCCAAGCTTATTATGAATAATATTGCAGTGTGTCTTATCAGCTGTAGGTGGCAAAGGTGCCCTTATAAAAAGGAAACTGGCTTTTCAAAATGGGCTATGGGAGCACAAGCTGAAGCTTTAGTGCCTTCTACAATGTGGTATACTGTTTTCTAGAATTTTATATGTGCTAGTCATTCTCAATTCATATGGAATCTAGATGGATATTTCATTCATACCTGTAGAGAAGTGTTTAAGTGGTATGTCAGAACAGCTTCTTACAGATTTCACCTAATATGAGAAGGAAGTCCTGTTTTCAAGAATGACATTAGAGTCATGCAGCTTTGGGACCATCAGTTTTATACTGTGATAATTGAAAATGAAACATGTTCTTATTTTCCTTAAATAGAAGGAAACCCTTTAGTTCTCTATATTGGATGGCCTTATTACCTCTCAATCATCTTTTCATAAATGATGTGCAGAAATTGTACTTAAGGACTTAGGAGTATATGGGAGGTTATTGGTTTTATGTTTAAGGATATGTTTACTTGAGTTTAAGATACAGGTCATCCATCATTCTTAGGCTCACTTTTTACAGAAAGTATGCAAACAGTAAAGTGACAACACTGCTAATGTTTTCCCCCAGTACTATAACTTGTGGTTTCTGAACTGATTATTACTATATTTTCAAAAAAGTAATACCTTTTAATTAGTGTATTAAAAAATTAAGTATAATTATTTTAATGCAATCTAATACAATCAGATTACTCAGTTGCCTTACCTCATGGGAAGAGTTACTTTTCTAGATCTAAAAAGCTGAATAGCATGTTCGTTACTTGGTTTCAACTAGAGTTTTCTTTTAATGTTAATAAGATTGAAACTTTAGTATTTGGTGGGGAATGGAAAGAGTTGCCCTTATTGCAAGTAATGAAGCCTGATTTGATTATGAAGCTGCTTAATCACTCTTCATGTGTTCAGAATTACTGTTTTTTTTTGTTTGTTTTTCCTTTTTGTCACTGTGTACATTAAAATTTTGGAAGATGCTTTACTATGTAAAGTATAGATGGTCATTTTAATCATTCAGCCACATATGGTTGGCTGGTAAACAGCTTATTCTGATACAAGAATGCTTGGGTGCATATGGAAAGATTGTGAAAGAGTGTGTCTTGCATCAACAGCTGTCTTATTTATGATATATAAGTAGAAATAGAGCAAATGTTGTTGAAATCTGTTATTTTTAGTACCATTTCTTTAATAAAGCTAAGTATTTTAGAGGAAAATATTTGTTTATGCATTTCAAAAAAGCATTTCAGTTTTATCCTGCTCGTTTTAGTTGGCATTGAGATTGTTGTGACGTGGAGAGTGTGTGTTTGTGTGGTGTCTATAAAACAAGTCATTTAAGGTATGAGTGTTTTCTTGTACTCTGCACCTATTACATGTTTTTTTATGTTGGTAATATTTAATTTGGTTCCTGCTGCTAATTATTTTCTTTGCTGATATTTATTCAGCTTTAAAATGATCTTACTATAATCTTGAAACACTGATTTGTAAAAACTAAGAATGAGTAGGAATACAAGAGATCTGGAGAAACAAATCAGGTTGTTATTGGGGTTTAACATTTTCTTACTTGGGCTTATGGAAGCAAGGCATTCTAGGGTCTAGAGGGATGTGTGTGTGTCCATGTGTGCGTACGCGCACGTGTGTATCTGTTTGAGACATACTTTCTCTGTTGACTTAAAAGAGCTCATATTTTCATTTGTTTATTTTCTTTCAGGGTATTTTGTTTTTTTCTTTAAGACTTCTTTTTTTAAATCCCAGGTAGATGTTGTCAGATAAACTTGAGGTAAGGCCAAGAAGACAGACATTTTATACTTGATACTTTCTGTAATTATCTTTTTTAGCTTGATTACATAGAGTACACTCTGTTCCTTAAGTTGTAGTTGCTATTTATCATTGTAGACAAATTCTGTTGCCTTTCAGCAACGTATACTGAACTAGTATCATAAGATGGTGCATCAGTTCATAAGCTAGTGCATCAGTTTTGTGTCAAAACTTTCAAATCCTGAAGTTCTGCAGTTACTGTCGTAGTTATTTTCTATCTAATTAGCTTATAATTGCAAACACTAGTCAGCTTGTGATCTCTGTGTTTCAAGTTCTTTTCTTCAAGAGGTTCAGTACCTACTATGTTGATCTTTGGCAGTGCCAGAGGCTTAAATTTTGACATGCTCAATTAAAAATAAACACTGGCGTTTATAACGAAAAGGTTTTTTTTTGCTGGCGGGGGGCAGGGGGGTGGTCCAAGAGAGTTTATTTTGTGATAGTAATAATTTTCAAGACCTTCAGTCATTCCTATGTCTATGTTGCTATCTTTATTTTAAAACTTAGAATCCTGATCTAACTCCCCTCTCAAGTGAAGACACTGTGTAGATTCAAGAGTTATAATGTAGAGTAATAGGCCTTTAAGTTTTTTTCAATCTTATTAGAAATAAAGAGCATGATTTAATTATTGTTGAATTAGCAATTAAAATGAATCCCTTTGGAGGGATGGCATTGAATAACTTATAATTTCAGTGAATCATTTATGTTTTCATTGGAAGACAGTATCTGATTTTAACTGGGTGCATTATGAAGTAGAGCCATTCCTACGAAGTAAATGTGCAGTGCCCATGTGTTTCTTGTGTTTAAATATTTTTTATTTTCACTACATACATATTATTTTCTCATGTTTATTTACTAATGTAATTTTCACTTAAAATTAGATTATTTTCAAATTTTAAAAGCTAGTGCTCTTAAAAGAGCTAAATTATATTTCTGGAAGCAGGAGTTTAGTATAAATGTAATAAAATTTTAAAATAAAATTGACTTCCCTACTTAGTCTTGGGTTTGTGGGTGAATTTGTTTTTAGTACACTTTTATTGGTGGTTTTGCGTGAAGAGTAATACATTTTTATTATTACTTTTCTTTTTGAGACAGGGTCTCACTTGTCACCCAGGCTGGAGTGCAGTGACATGATCATGGCTCACTGTAATCTTGACCTTTCTGGGCATGGATGATCCTCTCATCTAAGCCTCGAGTAGCTGGGACCACAGACATGTGCCACCATGCCCAGCTAATTTTAGAAGTTTTTTGTAGAGACAGAGTCTTGCCATGTTGCCTAGACTGGTCTCAAACTCCCGGGCTCAAACAATCCGTCTGCCTCAGCCTTCCAAAGTGCTGAGATTACAGGTGTGAGGCACTGCACCTGGCAATACATTATTTTAAAAGTAAACGCTAAGCCATTTATGACTTTGGTTATATTCAGTCAGTTGGATTTAGTAACTACTAACTAGCTTTCTTCCATTCTAATGTACTTTTATAGTTTCTAGCAATTAGTTTGTTACAATTAGCTTATATCAGATATAACATTTCTTAATATAATGTTTATAAAAGGTTTTAAGTCTGTTGCCTGATTTTTAAATTTATATCTAGTTAACATTTTAATTTTAAAAATTGCCAACTTTTGGGAGATTTCACATATTTTACCTCTAAATTTTATTTTTCCAGGATTGGTATGGAGGAGTAGTACCTTGTATTCTTGGTTTATTTTTATTTGCTAGACATAATTTCATAACTATATATGTAAGTATAAACTCATAAAAATCGCACTGAAAGAATAGGTTGATTTCAACCATTTTGAGGGTACTGGTAGGTAACACACTGTTGGGGAATAAACTAAAGAATTTCTGATTTCTACAATAGATTTAAGTATGAAAATTTGAGTATACTGTGTAGCTGTGTAGATCAACTTAATGCTTAAAAAATTACCTCCTTAATGATTAGGTTAATAGAACAGTGTTAGATTATCAAGGGAAGAGTTTGGAATGTAAACATAAACATGCTGCATAGGTGGTGTTTATTTGTGAGTAGGACTACTTTTAAATGGTACTAGTAAAGATTTATCAAATGATGCTGCTATTATGTTGCTATATTTTTAATAAAATGAAAATCTTAAAATCTTGCCACTGTTGAGTAGTAATTTCAACTATTTCTGGAACAGTTATTTGCATATTTACATCTTATTTCTGTAACTGAAAGGGGATAATAGGCTTTTCCAGGGTTCAAGATTACTACCAAAAATGGAAGGTTTTGCATACTGGGCAATCTTCGTGTTCTGTGGCAGTTAACTCTAGTCAAGGCTTTTCATATTAAACATTTTGCAGTACCCAAGTAAGTGATAGCTGCTCTCTGAATCTCCCTTCACCCCAGCCCGCACAAATTCAGCGTCTTGCTAGGATATTTGTACAAGGAAAACTATCACTTAGTCTTTTAACAGCAAGTGGAATGCCTTCTCCCATTTATAACAGGTGTAACTCTCCATTTGGTGAAAGAGCTGTGTGCTCAGGGTGGTCACTTAGGTAAGACAGCCTATTAGCCTATTAGTCTAAAAAAAATTACCTGTTAGATAAATTTAGAATCCTACATGACCTGTTGGCTTAGCTGGCCTAGAGATGTTGAGGCTATGTATATTGATTTATCTACATAGGCTAGCTATCTTAGCTGCCTTCTGTGGCTAAAGGACATGAGCCATTTTGGTTTTCTTTTCTCTATTTTTTTTTTTGAGACAGAATCTTGCTCTCTTGCCCAGGCTGGAATGCAGTGGTACTGTCTCAGCTCACTGCAACCTGCACCTTCCAGGCTCAAGCAATTCTCGTTCTTCAGCCTCCTGAGTAGCTGGAACTATAGGCGCCCACCACCACGCCCAGCTAATTTTTGTATTTTTAGTGGAGATGGGGTTTTACCATGTTGGCTAGGCTGGTCTCAAACTTACGGCCTCAAGTGAGCCTCCCACCTTGGCCTCCCAGAGTGCTGGGATTACAGATGTGAGCCACCGTGCCCAGCTGCCATTTTGGTTTTCAGATGTGTTAAACTGCATGTGTAGGGGTGGGAGAGCAGAGGTCTTTAAAATGCACACCTTGCTGGTAGTGGGTTTGGGTTTGTGTGTGTGGACTTCTCCACAGGGCTTCTTAAAAGCAATGCCAGGTTGTAATAGGAGCTGCTTTGAACAGCAGACTTCTACCAAATCATAATTACTTAAGAGTACCATTATAGTAATTTAGTTTTTATAATTACCATTTTCTTACTTTGGGAAGAACATCCTAAGATTTGCAGAAAAGTATCTCTTTAAAAAGTATACTACTGTATTTAATGTAGTAATAGCCACAATTGACGATGAGAGGTGGTAAATGAAATAAATTATATAGGCATGACCTTCAGTACCATGTTTCCCTCTCTCCTGAGCTTCAGTCACCTTTTCAACTATCTGACACTAAGAACTCACTGAGTATCAGCTATTACAGTACTGGGTATCTTGCCAGAACACTAAACTCATCTCATTCCAAATAAAACATCGAATTTCCAATCCCAAGTGTATGCCTATACTGTTTATTGTCTTTCACCAGCACTACCATTTTTCTAATTCCACATTGCCATCGTTACAGGCATACTTTTTTTTTTTTGGGATGCAGTCTCACTCTCTTTCCAAGGATAGAGTGCAGTGGTGCAATCTCGGCTCACTGCAACCTCTACTTCTTAAGCTCAAGCAATTCTCCTGCCTCAGTCTCCCGAGTGGCTGGGATTACAGGCATGCACCACCATGCCCGGCTAAGTTTTGTATTTTTAGTAGAAATGGGGTTTCGCCAAGTTGTCAGGCTGGTCTTGAACTCCTGACCTCTGGTGATACACCCACGTTGGCCTCATACTGGGATTAAAGGCATGAGTCACTGGGCCCGGCCACATACTTCATCTTAATGGCACTTTGCAGATACTGTATTTTTACAAATTAAAGGTTTGTGACAACCCTGCATCTGACAAGTCTGTGGGCACTGTTTTTCCAATAGCGTGTGTTGACTTGGTGTCTCTGTCACGTTTTGGTAATTCGTGCAGTGTTTCGAACTTTTTCTTACGGTGATCTGTGGTCATTGATCTTTGATCTTACTATTGTAATTGATTTGGGCCTCCACAAACCGTGCCCATATAAGATAGCAAAATAATTGAGAAACGTTTGTGTTCTGACTGCTCCACTGACAGGCAGTTCTGTCTCCCCCTCCTCAGGTCTCCTATTCCCTGAAACACAGCATTATCAAAATTAAGCCAATTGATAATCTTATGGCCTCCAAGTTTTCAAGGAAAGGACAAAATTTCGTGTCTCACTTGAAAGCTAGAAATGATAAAGCTTACTGAGGAAAGAATGTTGAAAGCCCAGAAAGGCTGAAAGCTAAGCCTCTTGTACAATGCAGTGAGCCAGGTATGAAAGCCGAGTTTGAATTTAAAGAAGTTAAACGAAATTAGAAGTACTACTTCTAATTTGGTGAACACATGAATGATAAGAAAGCAAAATAGCCGTATTGCTGTTTTTGGTGGTCTGGATAGAAGATCAAACCAGCCACAATATTTGTTTAAGCCGAAGCCTAATCTAGAGCAAAGCCTCAACTCTCTTCAATTCTGTGAGGGCTGAGAGGTAAAGAAGCTGCAGAAGAAAAGTTGGAAGCCAGCAGAAGTTAGTTCATGAGGTTAAAGGGAAGAAGCTATCTCTAACAAGTGTAAAATGAAGCAGCAAGTGCTGATGTAAGAAGCTGCAGCAAGTTATCTAGAAGTAGATTTTCTAGAAGCTAAGGTCATTGATGAAGGTGGCTACATGAAACAACAGATTTTCAATGTAGATGAAACGGCCTTGTATTGGAAGAAGATGCCACCTGGGACTTCCATAGCTAGAGAGAAGTTAATGCCTGGCTGCAGAGCTTCAAAGCACAGGCTGACTCCTATTAGGAGCTAGTGCAGCTGGTGACTTGAAGTTGAAGCCAAAGCTAATTTATCATTCTGAAAATCCTAGAGTCCTTAAGAATTGTGCTGAATCTATTCTGCCTGTGCTTTATAAACGGAAGAAGGCCTAGATAACAACACATCTGTTTACAGCATGATTTACTATTTTAAATACAGTTTTGAGACCTATTGCTAAAAAAAAAAAAAAAATTCCTTTCAGAATATTACTATTCCTTGACAATCTCCTGGTTGCCCAAGAGCTCTGATGGAAATGTACAAGGAGATTAATGCTTTCATGCCTGTACAAACAATATTCATTCTGTAGCCCATGGATCAAGGAGTAATTTTGACTTTTTAGTCTTATTATTTAAGAAACACATTTCAAAAGGCTATAGCTGTCCTAGATTGCGATTCCTCCGATGGATCTGGGCAAAGTACATTGGAAACCTAGGAAAGAGTTACCATTCCAGATGCTATTAGCATTTGTGATTCATGGGAGGAGAATAAAACATCAACATGAGGCCAGGCGGGGTGGCTCACGCCTGTAATCCTAGCATGTTGGGAGGCTGAGGTGGGTGTATCAGTTGAGGTCAGGAGTTTGAGACCAGCCTGGCCAACATGGCAAAAGCCCATCTCTACTAAAATTCAAAAATTAGCCAGACGTGGTGGGTGCATGCCTGTAATCCTAGCTACCCAGGAGGCTGAGGCATGAGAATTGCTTGAGCTTGGGAGGTGGAGGTTGCAGTGAGCTGTGATTGCGCCATTACACTCCAGCCTGGGCAACAGAGGGAAACTGTCTCAAAAGATAAAAAGAAAAAAAAAAAAATCAACATCAACAGGAGCTTGGAAGAAGTTGCTTCCAACCTACATGGATGACTTTGAGGGGCTTAAGACTTCATTGAGGGACTTCACTGCAGATGTAGAAATAGCATGAGAACTAGAATTAGAAGTGGAGCTTGAAGATGTGACTGAATTGCTGCAATCTCATGATAAAACTTGAAGAGATGAAGAGTTGCTTCTTACGGATGAGCAAAGAAATTGGCTCCTTGAGATGTAATCTACTCCTGGTGAAGATGCTATGAATGTTGTTGAAATGACCACAAAGGATTTAGAATATTAATTAAACTTAATTGATAAAGCAGTGGCAGGGTTTGAAAGGATTGACTCTGATTTTAAAAGTACTACATGGGTAAAGTGCTGTCAGCATCACATGCTACAGAGAAATCTGTGAAAGGAAGAATCAATCAGTGTGACAAACTTTATTATTTTAAGAAATTGCTACAGCTACCTCAGCCTTCACCAATCACTACCCTGATTTATTAGCAGTTATCAACATCAAGGCAAGACCCTCTACTAGCAAAAAGATTATGACCCACTGAAGGCTTAGACAATCACTAGCATTTTTTTTTTAGCAGTATTTTAAATTAAGGTATATATACTTTTTTAGATATAGTGGTATTGCACACTCAATAGGCCATAGTTATAAAACATAACTTTTATATACACTGGGAAGCCAAAGAATTTATGTGACTTGCTTTATTGTGATACTCACTTTATTATGGTGGCCTGGAACTGAACCCCTAATATTCCTGAGAATGCCTGCAACTTCCGTCTTGTCCCCATCCTCAGTCACATCTGCTAAGTCCTCCCAATTCTGCATGTCCTCTGGAATATCTTAAGTATGCCCTTGTATGATTTTAGTTACATGGAGTAGAATCACTCTAGCAGAAAAGTAACTATAGTATTAGAATTGCCGTTTTCCTTTTAGTCTGTTTCTGTAGCCTACGAATTGGTCTTCCAACCCCAGACCTTTTTCAAATTCATTTCAACGTATGTTGCTACTTGATTAAATGTATTTAAATTGGTCTGAGGTTTTTTGTATAAGGGTCATGCTTGCCTAGTAGAATGAGTTGGAAAGTAATTCCCTTCTCTTCACTTTTCTGAAGGAATTTGTGTCAAATTGTTAGGAAGAATACCTCAAAAAAGCCAACCTGAGCCTGGAATAGCCTTTCACACTACAAATTCAATGTTAAAACTAGATTTAGAGTTATTCATGCTATTTATTCTTAGGGTTTATTTGTTCTGTTTTGTTTTGTTTTGTTTTAGAGTTGGGTTCTCACTATGTGGCCCAGGCTGGTCTCAAACTCCTGAGCTCAAGAGATCCTCCTCCTCCTGCCTCCTGAGTAGCTGGGACTACATGCACACATCCCCATGCTTGGCCCTTGTTTATTTATTCTTAAATGAGCATTGATGTTGTGTATCTTTAATGAAATTTGTCTATTTTATCTAAGTTGTCAACTTTATTGCCATGAAGTTATTCGTGATACTTCCTTATTACCTTTTAATACATGTAAGATCTATACTGATGTCCTCTCTCACTCGTAATATTGTTAACTTGTGTCTTCCTCTCTTTTTATTCTGATCAGTCTAGCTAGAGGTTGATCAATTTATTTTCTCAAATAATCAGATTTCACTGTCATCAATTTTTCTTTTTTAGTTCACTGATTTCTGCTCTTTATTATTTATTTTCTTTTTCTTCTTTTGGATTTAGTTTGCCCTCTTTTTCTAGTTTAAAGCGTGAACTGGAGTCATTGACTTCAGATCTTTCTTTTCTAATATATGTATTTAGTGCTATACATTTCCTTCAAAGCACTGCTTTAGCTGTATTCTAACGGATTTTGCTATGTTGTATTTTCATTTTCATTGAGTTCAAAATACTTCATAATTTTCCCTTAGATTTTTGTCTTTGATCCATGGGTTATTGAAATGTCTGTTAATTAGTGTGCAAATATTTGGGAATTTTCAAAGATCTTTCTGTAACTGATTTCATCATGGTCAGGACACATCGTTTGTGTGATTTAATTCCTTTGAAATTGTCTAAGACAGTTTTTACGGTCCACAGATAATCCACTGTGGTGTTTTGCAAGCACTTGAATGTGTCTTGCTTTCGTTGAGTGAAGTAATCTATAATGCCAATTAGGTCATGTTGCTTGATAGTGGTGTTCAAATCTTCTATATACTTAATAATTTTCAGTCTGCTTTTTCTATCAATTCAAAGTCTTGAAATTTCCAACTGGATTGTGGATTGTTTATTTCTTTTAGTTTGGTTTCTTTTTAATTTTTAATATTTGTGGGGTTCATAGTAGGTGTATATATTTGTGGGGTATATGAGATGTTTTGATGTAGGCATACAATGTGTAATAATCACATCAGAGTAAATAGGGTATCTATCCCCTCAAGCATTTATCCTTTGTGTTACAAACAATTCAGATATACTCTTTTACTTATTTAAAAATGTACAATTAAATTATTATTGACTATAGTGACTTGTGCTATCAAATACTAGATCTTATTCATTCTTTCTGTTTTTTTTTTTTGTACCCATTAACCATCCCCACACTTCCCCTCTACCCACCTGATTACCTTTCCCAGCCTCTGGTAACCATCCTTCTACTTTCTATCTTCATGAGTTCAATTGCTTTTATTTTTAGCTTCCACAAATAAGTGAGAACATGTGAAACTTGTCTTTCTTTCTTTCTTTTTTTTGAGATGGAGTCTCACTCTGTTGCCCAGGTTGGAATGCAGTGGTGCAATCTCAGCTAACTGCAACCTCTGCCTCCCAGGTTGAAGCAATTCTTCTGCCTCAGCCTCCTGAGTAGCTGGGATTACAGGCACTGCCACCAAGCCCAGCTAATTTGTGTATTTTTAGTAGAGACAGGGTTTCACCATGTTGGCCAGGCTGGTCTTGAACTCCTGAACTCAGGTGATCCACCTGCCTCAGCCTCCCAAAGTGCTGGGATTATAGGTGTGAGCCACCACACCTGACCAGAAGCTTGTCGTTCTATGCCTGACTTATTTCACTTAACGTAATGACCTCCAGTTCCTTCTATGTTGCAAATGACAGGATCTCATTCTTTTTATGGATGAATAGTACTCCATTGTGTATATGTACCACATTTTCTTTATCCATTAGTCTCTTGATGGACACTTAGGTTGTTTCCAAATCTTGGCTATTGTGAATAATGCTGCAATAAACATGGGAATGCAGGTATCTCTTCAATATACTGATTTCTTTTCTTTTGGGTACATACCTAGCAGTGGGATTGCTGGATAATATGGTAGCTCTATTTTTAGGGTTTTTTTTTTTTTCTAGATGGAGTCTTGCTCTGTCACCCAGGCTCGAGTGCAGTGGCATGATCTTGGCTCACTGCAACCTCCTCCTCCCAGGTTCAATTGATTCTCCTCCTTCAGCCTGTCAAGTAGCTGGGACTATAGGCAAGTGCTACCACACCTGACTAATTTTTGTATTTTTGGTAAAGACAGGGTTTCGACATGTTAGGCAGGCTAGTCTCAGCTGACCTCAGGCGATCCACCTGCCTTGGCCTCCTAAAGTATTGGGGTTATAGGCATGAGCCACTATTTTTAGGTTTTTGAGGAACCTCCACACTGTGCTCCCTAGTGATGGTACTAATTTAAACTTCCACCAACAGCGTATGAGGGTTCCCGTTTCTCCACATCCTCGCCAGCATTTGTAACTGCCTGTCTTTTGGATAAAAGCCATTTTAACTGGGGCGAGATGAAATCTCATTGTAGGTTTGATTTGCATTTCTCTGATGATCCATGATGTTGAGTACTTTCCTTTCATTCTTTTTTTTTAAAATTACATCACAGTTCTGTAGGTCAGAGTTAAAGAAGGCTTGCCTGGGTTCTCTGCTTAAGGTTCCACAAGGCTGAAGTCAAGATGTCAGATAAGGTAGGTTCTTATCTGGAGGCTCTGGGGATGAATCCAGTTCCATGCCCATTTAGGTTTGGGACAGATTTCAATTCCCACATCTTTCCTAGTTGTCAGCTGAGAACTGTTTTCAGCTTCTAAAGGTTACTCACCTTCTTCTCAAATTCCCCTCTTCCATTTTCAAGCCACCAGCTTACATCAGATTCTTCTCGTGCTTAGAATCTATCTGACTTCCTTTTCTGCCACTGGCCAGAGAAAATTCTCTTTTAATGGGGTCATGTGATTTAACTGGTCCCAACTGGATAATCTCTTCTGCGATTAACCCAAAGTCAACTGATTTAGTAACATTAATTACATCTAAAAAAAATTCCCTTTTTGCCATGTAACATAACATAATCATGGGAATGGCAACTAATCATATTCGTAATTCAAAGAGAGGAGAATATACAAAGGCAAGGGTCATGGGGGGGGGTCACTCTTAGAATTCTGCCTACCACAAGTGAGGAAGTGGGAGGACTCAAGTGACTCTTGAGATTTATAGTGACGGTATATGGGTGGATGATGGGGCCACTCAGTGAGGTAGGGAAATCCAGGGCAAGAAGTAGGGTCATTCATTCATTCATTCATTGACAGGATCTTGCTCTGTCACCCAGGCAGAAGGGCAGTGGCATGATCCTAGCTCACGGCAGCTTCGAACTCTGGGGCTCAAGTGATCCTTTTGCTTCAGCCTGCCAAGTAGCTGGGACTACAAGCATGTCCCACCAGACCTGGCTATGGGGTTTAGATGTATTGAACTTGGGGTACCTTGCTACATCTAAGTGGAGACTCCAGAAGGTAGTGGTAGATATAGACCTGGAGCTCAGGAGAGAGGTCTGGGCTAGAGATACAGATTTGGGAGTAATCTTCAAACAATGAAAGTTAAAATCAGGCAAGTAGATGAGCTCGCCAAGAGTGCATGTGAGAAACTGTTTGAGTAAAAGACCCTGTAGACATTTGCATTAAATGGATGGGTAGGAATAGGAACCTGGGAATTTTTAGAGAGAACCGTGGAGAACTAGATGAAGATGCATTCAGAGAACGCTAAAAGTCAGTTGTGGGCAGCTGTGTCAAATGTAGCACACAGGGTCTATTTCAAATAAAGATTTAGGATAGTAAATCAACCAAATCCAGATGATTCAAATAGTCCTCATTGCTGGGAACAGAAAGCAAAATGTTGAGCACCTTTTCATACACTCGTTTGTCATTTGTATATCTTCTTTTGAGAAATGTCTGTTCAGATCTTCCACCCATTTTTAAATTGGATTATTAGATTTCTTTTTCCTATAGAGTTGTTTGAGCTCCTTGTATATTCTGGTTATTAATCCCTTGTCAGGTGGATAATTTGCAAATATCTTCTCCCATTCTGTGGGTAGTCTGTTCACTTTGTTGATTGTTTTGTTTGCCAGGTAGATGCTTTTTAACTTGATAATTACATTTGTCTGTCTTTGCTTTGGTTACCTGTGCTTGTGGGGTATTACTCAATAAATCTTTGCCCACTCCAATGTCCTGGAGAGGTTCTCCAGTGTTTTCTTTTAGTAGTTTCGTAGTTTGAGGTTTTAGATTTAAGTTTTTAATTTGTTTTGATTTTTGTGTATGGTGAGAGGTAGCGGTCTAGTTTTATTCTTATCCAATTTTCCTAGCACCATTTATTGAAGGGCCTAGCCTTTCCCCAATGTATGTTTTAGGCACCTTTGTCAAAAATGAATTCACTGTAGATGTATAGATTTGTTTCTGGGTTCCCTATTCTGTTCCATTGGTCTATGTGTCTGTCTTTATGCCAGTACCATGCTATTTTGGTTACTATAGGTCTGTAGTGTAATTTGAAGTCAGGTAATATGATTCCTCCAGTTTTGTTTTTTGCTCAGGATAGCTTTGGCTATTCTGTGTCTTTTGTGGTTCCATATAAGCTTTAGGATTTTTTTTTTTTTTTTCTGTTTCTGTGAAGACTGTCATTGGTATTTTGATAGGGATTACATTAAATCTGTAGATTGCTTTGGGCAGCATGGACATTTTAACAATATTAATTCTTCCAATCCATGAACATGGGGTATCTTTTCATCTTTTTGTGTGTCTTCAATTTCTTTGATCAATGTTTTGTAGCTTTCATTGTAGAGATCTTTCATTTCTTTGGTTAATTCCTAGGTATTTTATTTTATTTATAGCTATTATAAATGGGATTACTGTCTTGATTTTTTTCAGATTGTTCACTATTGGCATATAGAAATGTTACTGATTTTTGAATGTTGATTTTGTATTCTGCAACTTCAGTGAATTTGTCTATCAGTTTTAATAGTTTTTCAGTGGAGTCTAAGTTTTTTCAAACATAAAGTCATATCATTTACAAAGAAAGATAATTGTACTTCTTCTTTTTGAATTTAGATGCCCTTTGTTTCTTTCCTTTTTCTGATTGCTCTAGCTAGAACTTCCAGTACTCTGTTGAATACCAATGGTGAAAGTGGGCATCCTTGTTATGTTCCAGATTGTAAAGGAAAGGCTTTTCTGTTTTCCCCCATTCAGTATGATACTAGCTGTGGGTCTGCTGTACATGGCTTTTATTATGTTGAGGTATGTTGTTTCTATACTTAGCTTTTTGAGTTTTTTTGTTTTATCATAAAAGGATGTTGAATTTGTTATCAAATGCATCTTCAACATCAATTGAAATGATCATATAGTTTTTGTCTTCATTCTGTTGATATAATGTATTACACTGATTTGCATATTTCAAACCATTCTTGCATCCCTGGAATAAACCCCACTTGGTCATGACGAATGATCTTTTTAATGTGTTGCTGAATTTGGTTTGCTAGTGTTTTATTGAAGATTTTTGTATCAATGTTTGTTAGGGACATTGGCCTGTGGTTTCCTTTTTTATGTGTCTTTGTCTGGTTTTGGTATCAAGGTAATACTGGTCTCATAGAATTAATTTGGAAGTGTTCCCTCCTCCTTTATTTTTTGGAATAGTTTGAGTAGGATTTGGTGTTAGTTCTTTAAATGTTTGGTAAAATTCAGCAGCAAAACCATTGGGTTCCAGGCTATTCTTTGCTGGGAGACTTTTTATTGTGACTTCAATCACATTATTTGTTATTGGTCTGTTTGGGGTTTGGATTTCTTCATGGTTCAGTCTTGGTAGATTGTATGTGTCTAGGAATTTATCAATTTATTCTGGGTTTTTCAATTTATTGGCATGTTGTTGCTTATGGTAGCCTCTAATGATCCTTTGAGTTTCTGTGGTATCAGTTATAATGTCTCCTTTTTCATCTTGGATTTTATTTATTTGGTTGTTCTCTTTTTTTTTTCTTAGCCTGGCTAAAGATTTGTTCATTTTGTTTATCTTTTCAAAAAGCCAACTTTTGGTTTCATTGATATTTTATATTATTTTATTTCAATCTCATTTATATCTGCTTTGATCTTTATTATTTCTTTTCTTCTACCAACTTTGGGTTTGATTTGTTCTTGTTTTTCTAGTACTTTAAGATTGGTAGATCATTTATTTGAAGTTTTTCTGCTTTCTTGATATAGGCACTTACAGGTATAAACTTCCTTCTTAGTACTACTTTTACTGTATCCCATAGGTTTTGGTATATTGTGTTTCATTTGTTTCAATAAATTTTTCAATTTCCTTCTTAATATCTTCATTGACTCACTGGTCATTCAGGAGCATATTGTTTAATTTCCATGTATTTGTATAGTTTCCAGAATTCCTCTTGTTATTGATTTCTAGTTTTGTTCCACTGTGGTCAGAGAAGGTACTTGATATTATTTCAATTTTTTTTGAATGTTTTAAGATTTGTTTTGTGGCCTAACATATGTTCTATCCTTGAGAATGATCCATGTGCTAAGGAGAAGAGTGTGTATTCTGCAGCTATTGGATGAAATGTTAAGTAAATAACTATTAGGTTCATTTGGTCTATAGAGCAGATTAAGTCCAAGGTTTCTGTGTTGATTTTCTGACCGGATGATCTGTCCAATGCTGAAAGTGGGGTATTGAAGTATCCAGCTATTATTGTTTTGGGTCTCTCTCTCTCTTTAGCTCTAATGATATTTGCTAAACTGGGTGCTCCCAAATTGCGTGCATATATATTTATAATCATTGTATCCCCTTGCTGAATTGACCCCTTTATCACTCTATAATGACCTTCTATGTCTCTTATTATAGCTTTTGTCTTGAAATCTATTTTGTCTGCTATAGGTATAGCTATTCCTGTTCTTTTTTGGTTTCCATTTGTATGGAATATCTTTTTCCATCCATTTTTATTCAGTATATATGTCTTTATTGGTGAAGTGTGTTTCTTGTAGGCAACAGATTGTTAGGTCATGTTTTCTATCCATTCAGCCACTTTATGTCTTTTGATTTTGCTTTCTAGTTGTTTTGTAGTCTTCCCTTCCTTCTTTCCTGTCTTCATTTTAGTCAAGGTGATTTTTTCTGGTGCTTTTTATTTTTTTGTGCATTCGTTATATGTTTTTAGATTTGATGTTACCATGAAACTTGTAAATACTATCTTATAACTCATTGTTTTAAAGTGATGACAAGTTGATGCTGATTGCATAAACAAGCAAAAAGAAAACTAATAAAAACTACACTTTAACTTCATCTCCCCCTTTTTTAACTTTTGTTGTTTCTATTTATATCTTATTACACTGCCTATGTCTTGAAAAGTTGTTGTAGTTATTGTTTTTGATTGGTTCATCTTTTCATTTTTATCCTTAAGATATGAGTTGTTTACATACCACAATTATAATGTTATAATATTCTATGTTTTTCTGTGTACTTATTATTATGAGTTTTGTACCTTCAGATGATTTCTTATTGCTCATTAACATTCTTTTCTTTCAGATTGAACTCCCTTTAGCATTTCTTATAAGGCAGTTCTGATGTTGATTAAATTCCTCAGCTTTTGTTTGTCTTGGAAAGTCTTTGTTTCTCCTTCATGTTTGAAGGATATTTTCACTGAATATACTATTCTAGAATAACAATTTTTTTTCCCTTCAGCACTTTAAATATGTTATGTTGCTCTCTCCTGGCCTGTAAATTTTCCACTGAAAAGTCTGGGGCAGATGTATTGGAGCTCCATTGTGTGTTATTTTTTTTATTTTCTCTGAATGCTTTTAGGATCCTTTCTTTATCCTTGACTTTTGGAAGTTTGATTATTAAATGCCTTGAGGTAGATCTTCTATTTTTTTGAGACAGAGGCTCGCTCTGTTGCCCAGGCTGGAGTGCAGTGGTGCAATCTCTGCTCACTGCAAGCTCCACCTCCCAGGTTCACACCATTCTCCTGCCTCAGCCTCCCAAGTAACTTGGACTACAGGCACCTGCCACAACGCCCGGCTAATTTTTTGTATTTTTAGTAGAGATGGGGTTTCACCGTGTTAGCCAGGATGGTCTTGATCTCTTGACCTCATGATCTGCTTGCCTTGGCCTCCCAAAGTGCTGGGATTACAGGCATGAGCCACTGCACCCGGCCGAGGTAGGTCTTCTTTAGGTTAAGTCTGCTTGGTGTTCTAAAACCTTCTTGTACTTGAATGTTGATATCCTTCTTTAGGTTTGGGAAGTTCTCTTTTATTATCCCTTTGGATAAACTTTCTACTCCTATCTCTCTCTACCTTCACTTTAAGGCTAATAACTCTTAGATTTGCCCTTTCAAGGCTATTTCCTAGATCTCATAGGTGTGCTTCATTCTGTTGTATTCTTTTTTGTCTCCTCTGTGTATTTTCAAGAAGCATGTCTCCAAGCTAACTAATTCTTTGTTCTGCTTAATTCTGCTGTTAAGAACTCTGATACGTTCTTTGGTATGTTACTTGCATTTTTCAACTCCAGAATTTCTGCTTGATTCTTTTTTAATTATTTCAATCCCTTTGTTAAATGTATCTGATAGGATTCTGAATTCCTTCTCTGTGTTATCTCAAATTGCTTTGAGTTTCCTCAGAACAGCTATTTTGAATTATCTGTCTGAATAAACACATATCTCTGTTTCCCCAGGATTGGTTCCTTGTGCTTTATTTAGTTCATTTGGCAAGGTCATGTTTTCCCAGATGGTCCTGATACTTATGAATGTTCATCAGTGTTTGGCCATTGAAGAGTTAGGTATTTATTGTATCTTTGCAGTCTGAGCTTGTTTGCACCTGTTCTTCTTGAGAAGGGCTTCCAGGTATTTGAAGGGACTTTGGTGTTGTTATCTAAGCCATATCTTTGGTAGGGCACACCTCAAGCCCAGTAATACTATGGTTCTTGGAGACTTGTAGGGGTTCTGCCTTGGTGGTTTTGGATAAGATATGGAAGAATTCTCTGGATTACCAATCAGAGACTCTTGTTCCCTTACTTTCTTCCAAAGAAATGGAGTCTTTTTCTCTCTGTGCTGAGCTGCCTGGAGCTGGGGGAGGGGTGACACAAGCACCCCTGTGGCCACCACTACTGGGACTGTGCTGAGTCAGACCTGAAGCCAGCACAGCATGGGGTCTTGCTCAAGGCCTGCTGTAACTACTACCTGGCTACTGCCTGCATTTGCTCAAGGCCCTAGGGTTCTACAATCAGCAGGTGGTAAAGCCAGCCAGGTTTGTGCCCTTCCCTTTAGGGCAGCAAGTTCCCTCAGGGCCTGGGTGGGTCCACAGGTAGTGTCAGGGAGCCATGACCAGGACTCAGAAACCTTAGAAATCTATGTGGTCCTCTATTCTACTGTGGCTGAGCTGGCATTGAAACCACACAACAAAGTCCTTCCCACTCTTCCCTCTCCTTTCCCCAGGCAGAGGAGTCTTTCCCCATGTCAACAATCATCACAGGCCCACAAGGAGTAGTGCCAGTGACAATGTCCACTTAAGGATCAAGGGCAATTTAGCCAGTTTGTGATGAAGGCTACCAATCCTGAATCTCTCCCTTCAGGGCAATTGGCTCCCCTCTGGCCCAGGGTAGGTCTAGAAATGCTGTCTAAGAGCCGAGGCTTGGAATCGGGGATCCCAAGAGGCTGCTTGGTGCTCTACCCTACTGTGACCAAACTGGTATCTAAGCTGCAAGACAAAGTCCCCTTTACTCTTCTCTCTGCTTTTCTCAAGCAGAAGGAGCTTCTCCTTGTAGCCACCACAGCTGTGAATGTGCTGGGTCACACCTGAAGCCAGCATATCTCAGAGTCTCACCCAAGGCTCACAACACTGCTGAGTATTCAGGGCCCAAGAGCTCTTTAGTTAGCAGGTGATGAATCCTGCCAGGACTGTGTCTTTCCCTTCAAGGCAGCAGGTTCTCTTCTGGCCTAGGGTGTATCTGGAAATGTCATTTAGGAGATAGGGCCTGCGATGGGGCCCTCACAACTCTGCCTGGTGCCTATCCTACTGTGGCTGAGCTGGTATCCAAGTTGGAAGACATAGTCTTCTTCACTTTCCCCTATTCCCAAGCAGAGGGAAGGGGCGTCTTTTAGAGCTGTGAGCTGCACTGCCTGGGGTTGGGGGAGGGGTGGTACAAGCACTCCATTAGCTGCCTCAGCTGGTGTCTCACTAGGTCACGTGCCCCCCAAGTCTACCAGCTCTGAGCCCAACACAGCACTAGGACATGCAGTCCTTGTGGCCTAGACTGCCTTTCAAGTTTATTTAGAGCACTTTAGCTCATGGTGGTCAGGCTTGCTGACACTCAGGTTTTGACCACTGGGGTGGGCAATTCCCCTCTGGCTAGGGCTTGTCTAAATGCTCCCTGTGTAGGGTGTCCGCCGAGTTCTGTCTGGTGTTGGCGGAACTGAGTTTCAATGCAAAGTCCCACAATTGCTGTACTCTCCTTCCCCCAAGCACACATATTCCCCCTGCACACTACATGTCCGCTGCTGGGGAATGGGAGAGGGGTAGCATAGTAATTCCAGACTGTCCTTTCTACCCTCTTCAGTGTCTCTTTCAGTGATGTTAAGTTAAAACTAGGTACTGTGATCACTCACCTGATTTTGTTTCTTATGACGGTGCTTTTTTGTATGTAAATAATTGTTAAATTTCGTGTTTCTGTGAGGAGGATGATCAGTAGAGGATTTTATTCAGCCATATTGCTCTGCTTCCCACCCTTTTTGTTTTTTGTTTTTTAGATGGGGTCCTGCTCTGTCACCTGGGCTGAAGTACAGTGGTGCGATGATAGTTTACTGCAGCCTCAAACTCCTAGCCTCAAGTGATCTTCTTGCCTCATCATCCTGAGTAGGTAGGACCACAGGTGCATGCCACCATATCCGGCTAGTAAAAAAAAAAAAAAAATTAATAGATAAGGTCTTACTATGTTGTCCAGGCTGGTCTTAAACTCCTGGCCTCAAGCAATTCTCTCACGTCAGCCTTCTGTGTAGGTGGGATTACAGGAATGAACTACCATCACCAACTTAGTTCTGTTTTTGTTTTATGTATTTTGAAGCTCTGTTATTCCGTTCATAAATGTTTCAGATTGTTATATCTTCATATTAAACTGACCCTTTAATCATTATTAAATTACCTTTTTTATTTCTGATATTTTTGTTTTAAAATCTTTCTGAAATGAATACTAGCATTGCAAATACAATGTTTCATTTTTTTATTAGCATTGTATAATCTTTTCCTATGTTTTACTTCAAACTTATTTGTATTTTCATGTTTAAAGTGCACTTCTTGTCGGCAGTGTATAGTCTGATGTTGCCTTTTTTTTTTTTTTTGAGACAGAGTCTCGCTCTGTCGCCCAGGTTGGAGTGCAGTGGCTGGATCTCTGCTCACTGCAAGCTCCACCTCCTGGGTTTACACCATTCTCCTGCCTTGATGTTGCCTTTTTATCCAGTCTGATAATCTCTGCCTTTTAGTTGGAGTGTTAAAGCCAGTTGTGTTGAATGTGATTACTGAGATCACTGGATTTAAATGTGCCACCTTGCTATTTTCCTCTACTTATCTCTTCTATTCGTGTTCCCTTTTTCCTCTTTATTTGTCCTCTTTTGAACTAATTGAATATTTTTAAAATTCCATTTTATCTTCTCTGTTGGCTTATTAGCTAAAATTTTTTGTTTTAATTTTTGAGTAATTTTAGGGTTTTGTGTGTGTCTGTGAAGTGGGTGTATTTTTAAAGTTATCACAGTCTACTTTTATGTAATATTATACCATTTCATATATAGTATAATAACCTTCCAATAATATTCATTCATTTTTAAACTCCCAATTTTGTGCCAATTTTGTCATGCATTTTACTTAACATATGTGTGGAAATCCCCACAATATGGTGTTATTTTTGCTTTAAACAGTCAGTTTTATTTAAAAAATGAAAAATTCCTCATATTTACCCATAGGTTGACAATTCAGGATACTTTTCACTTCTTTGTGTAGATTCAGATTTCTACTTCACACTATTTCTCTCCTGCCTGAAAACATCCTTTAGCATTTCTTATAGTGCAGGTCTGCTGAGTATGGATTCTTTCACCTTGTTAAAAGAAAAAACCTTAGACAAATTACCTTTAATAGAGTTTAATTGAGCAAAGAATGAGTCAAGAATTGGGCAGCACCTGAAACTGAATAGGTTCAGAGAGACTCTAGCATATGGTAGGAGAAACTTTATGGACAGAAGAGGGAAAGTGATGTACAGAAAACAAAAGTGATGTACAAAAACAGCCAGATTGGTTATAGCCCTGCATTTGGCTTATTTGAACACAGTTTGAACAGCTGGCTGTCTTTGATTGGCTGGAACTCAGTGATTGGCTCATGAGTAGGTTATTCATCCAGTTAGGTTAGAGTTCACTGTGTACAGAGAAACTGTTAGGCTAAACTGAAAATGTGTAAAGAGGCAGCTTTAGGCTAACGTTAACAACCTTTTGCATGCTGAACAAGTTTTTGTGTCAACTTATTTTTTAAAGGTATTTTTTCTGGCTATAGAATTAGGCATTAATTTTTTTTCTTCTCTTAGTTCTTTAAAGATGTGCTGCCACTGAACTCTGGTTTACTCTGTTTCCAACAAGATGTCTACCATCATTCTTGTTCCTCTACACAGAATGAGGCTTTTCTCATGTAGCCACTTTTAAGATCTCTTTTCTCATTGGTTTAAATCAATTTGACTATGATGTGTTTGATGTAGGTTTATTCATGTTTACTGTGCTTGTTGTTCCTTGAGCTTCTTTAGTCTGTGTTTATAGTTTTTGTTAAATTTGGAAATTTTCTAATCATTATTTCTTCAAATATGTTTTCTTTCTCCTCCCTCTCCACTTTATGGTCTCCAATTATATGTATATTTAGTCACTTGAGGTTGTCCCACAACTCGCTGATGCTTTCTTCAATTTTTTCATTGTTTCATTTTGGATATTTCTGTTTCTGTATTTCTGAGTTTACTAATATTTTCTTCTGTAGTTTCTAATCTGCTGTTAATCTCATCTAGTGTATCTTAAAAAAAACCCTCAGATATTGTATTTTATAATTCTCTGGGTTCAGTTTAAGTCATTTTAACATCTTCCATGTTTCTGTTTTCCAAGCTTAAATGTAATTTCAGCATGTAAAAAATAATTCAGATTTTTACCTTGTTGCGTGCTGATAATTTTGGTATTCTGTAGATATTCTTGATCTTTGTTCTTAGATGCACTTCAGTTACTTGGGAACAATTTCTTTCAAAGCTTGATTTTTAAGCTTTGTTAGAGATCAGCCTTTTCTCCAGAGATGATTTTGAACATTCCTGAAGCGATATCCTTCTGAGTACTTCATGCCCCGGGAATGTTATTCCCTCCTCTGCTTTCCACCAGGCTCTTAGAAACACAAATGATTTTTCCCCTTTTTGAGCTCTAGGGATTTTTTTTTTTTTAATTTTTTATCATGCAGATGTTTTTTCCTGGCCTTGGTTGGTTTCTCCCTATGCATATGTTGATCATTACTTAGCTGAAGACACAAATAGACCTACCTACAGATCTTCAAAGGTTTTTCTCTGTGCAACTCTCTTCTCCACACTCTGCCCTGCCATCTTGGATTCAATAGACTCTCAGCTTCATCAACTCAACTCAGACCACTGGGTTTGTCCTCTCTCTACTTGAGCCTGTATACTTTTTCAAGGCAGTAAGCTGGGGCACTCATAGAGCTTACATCCTTTTTTAATAAGGGATCACTAACCTGCGCTGCCTGATGTCCAAAGTCTGAACTCACCGCCCACCACCCCCCACACACGTGCACACACAATATACATATCTAGTTTTTTGTTGTTTCAGGTGGGATGGTAAATACAGTTCCTGTTATTCAATTTTGGCCCAAAGTAGAAGTTCAGCGTCATAATTTTTAGCCTGAGTTTTTTGGCTGTATAGTTTTTGCTGATAATATATTTTATTTACTGCAAAAAAATTGACCATGTAAATGAATTGCTAAGGTCCCTCCCAGAAGTTTGGAAGGGGTTGGTACAAGTGAGGGGTTTCTGAAGCTTAACATTATTAGCTTCACAGTGAATTCCTATTTTGGTCTTATTTAGGAAAGAAGTAAGGACAAGAACTAGCCTCAATCCAGCCCAATTAGACTTCCCCCAAGTGTAACAAGCCAATGACAACCAATGATGGAGGCAGTGTTTACAAGGATCTTGATGGATCATTTAAAAACTCTTTAAAAGATTCAGGGAAACCACCCAGCCAGAAGCTTGATATCAAGACCCAATGCATCTACTTGTGTCTCCAAGGTAAGGTAACTTGGAGTCCAGGTGGCTCAGGAGGGGATAGAGGTATGGGCCATCCATCCAAGAGATAGCTCACCTGCATGGAAGAGGTTTCACTTTACTCCTTGTGCTGAGTCTGTGTTACATGCCTATATATTTTTTGTCCTAGCTTCAAGTTTCTGTGAATTGCATGGTGTGAGAGCAATCTGATGTCAGAAACTTGACAGGGTGACTTAACTTAATTGTACATTTTGAAATAACTAAGAGTATAATGGGATTGTTAGTAACACAAAGGATGAATGTCTTGAGAAGCTGGATACCCCATTTTCCATAATGTGCTTATTTCACATTGCATGCCTGTATCAAAACATTTCATGTTCCCCACAAATATATACGTGTCCTAGGTACCCAAAGTTAAAAGTAAAAAAGTTAAAAAAAAAAAAAAGAAACTTGGATAGAAGTTAAACAGAGATACACTATAATCAGGATAGTATGATTATAGAACAAATCATGAAACTAACAATTTAAGCTAAACAATTTAAACTACAGCTAACGACTTAGATTGTTGTCATGTGTATAGTCTGGTGGTATAAGGACAACTTTTCAATTTTGAAATTATATAGCTAGTGTGTTTCTTTTGAGAGTTCTCTAGGTTCATGTGCATGTAAGCTTTTCATCATTGTTAAGAATAATAATAAACAGTAATAAATTAATAGCAATAGTGAAAATTATGTTCTTTAGCTGTCTTCTCTGAAGCAAGAAAGTAATCTGGCAGCCTCTCAAAGAAACTGTGGAGCCCAGTGGGGTGGGAGCAAGACTGCTGCTAACCTCTTTGGTGCCTTTGTGCAATTAGGAAAAGGTGTTGCCACTGGGCGATGCAACCTCATGGGTGCATGGCTTGGCAAGGGGAGCTCTGTTTGGAGTTCAGGCTCCTTTGTCTCCTGGACTGGGCAAGGTTGTACGATAAATAGACTACAAAATTGTAGGTGAAGTACCAGTTGCAGGACGCTGCTTCAAGTCTCCTTCCTTCAGTCCTAGCCTCTGGCTGGACTGTTTGGCAGGCAGAGGAATGAGAGGTTAGTGAGAGATTTGTTGATTAAGAAAAAGGATGAAAACCTGACTATGAAAT
Organism: Colobus angolensis palliatus; assembly: GCF_000951035.1. NCBI lineage: Eukaryota > Metazoa > Chordata > Mammalia > Primates > Cercopithecidae > Colobus > Colobus angolensis. The sequence continues at coordinate 400,473 of NW_012118999.1, read as the reverse complement.
CTTGAGCCCATATAAATATGCTGCAGAGGAATAAGAACAAACTGTCCACAAGCAACAGGATTTTAGAGCTTGAAAGGATCTTGTAAATAATGCAGTTCTTTCCTTTGTACCTTTACTTTACAGTTTTGGAATCCCAAAGCCCAAAGAGGAAGTGAGGAGCCCCTGGTCCCACCATCAGGTAAGCAGCGGAGTCTGGGAAGGACCTGGATGTTGCGATTCTAGCCTATGTTCTTTTCACGACCCAGCATTCAACCATGGGCAATTTCTTTTCCAATATTTACCACTTTTATAAATTAATATATGAATAGATTTTCTTCCAATGTGCTTCTTACACTACAATTGATCTTGAAAATACAGATAAAAATGTAAGTTCTCTGATTCAAGGATTACAGGACTTCCAAACATCATTTATAGTATTTAAAAAACTGCAATTTTAATTTCCATGGAAATTGTGGCTTATAGCAATAATAATTCCATTACTGTTGATGAACCAACCGAGTTAATACAGTTTGTGTTCAAAGGTGTCCTAAAAGGCTGATGTAACATTATTATCAGTACATAACTTTTAAAACTATTATAGCTATTAAAATAAACAATAAGAACATCTTCTAACATCACCCTAATACGATTTCCTGTTCTTCCAGGTCTGGTGGCAAAAGTTTAATGAGGAATTTAATTGCTTAATGAATCAAATAGGTCATGTTTTTGCTCCAAGGGTTGAGGTTAACATGGGTTCAGATGAAATATTAGAGTTTGGGTTAGAGAGTTTTACCTTCGAGGAATAAGACGTGCTTTAGAAATCATTTCCAGGTCCTCCAAATACTTTATTGTGCTTACTTTCACACCCTTACTAATTACTATCCATAAAATCTACCAACCTTAGAGCTAGATTTCATTTTAGAAATATTTTGTTATCTCATTTTACCCAAATGGTATACAATTGGGCAGTCGTAACAAAGTACCACAAACATGGGGGCTTCAAACAACAGAAATTTATTCTCGCAAAGTTCTGGCTGGAAGTCTGAAATCAAGGTGTCTGTAGGTCCACGCTGTCTCTGAAGGCTCAAGGGGTGAATCTGTTCCATGCCTTTCTCTTAGCTTTTGGTGTTACCAGTAATCCTTGATGTTACTTGGCTTATAGACACAGCTTTCCAATCTCTGCTTCCATTGTCATGTGACATTCTCCTGGTGTGTGCCCTTGTGTATCTCTTCCTCTTCTTATAATGACACCAGTCATATTGGATTAAGGGCCCATCCTACTCTAGTATGACCTGATCTTAACTAATTACATCTGCAAAGACCTTATTTTCAAATAAGGTCACAATCGTAGGTACCAGGGGTTAGGGCTTGAGCATCTCTTTTTGGGGGACACAATTCTACCCACTGCAGCACGTACCCCTACTGCTTCTATGAATACAGAACTCTACAGGCTGTCATTAATTACCAAAGCTTTCTGTGAGGCTCTTTGTGTTAGGTAAAAGTAGGATGCAGATGCAGGGTACAATCCCATACACACACCATTACTATCTTCAGAAGGCTTACAGTCTCATAAAAAAAACTCATCGTAAATCAACCTGTAGCTATTCATTAGAAAAAGTCCTTTAGGGCTTAGTCCATTTGGACTGTTGTAACAAAATACCTTAGATAGGTAACTTACAAAGAACAGGAATTCGTTGCTCACAGTTCTGGAGGCTGGGAAGCCCAAGATCAAGGCGGCAGCGCTGGTGTCTGCTGAGGGCCTGCTTCCTCATGAATGGCACTTTCTCTGAGTCTTCACATGGCAGGAGGGGCTAATAAGCTTCTTCAGGCCTCTTTTATTATATGAAAGCAGTAATCCCATTCATGAGGGCCTTACCCTCAAGACCTAATTATTTCCTGAAGGTCCCACCTCTTAATCCTATTGCTTTGGGGATTAGGTTTCAATATATGAATTTTGGGGAGATGCAAGCTTTCAGGGCATGGTGTGTAGTGATGGGAAATGCCAGGAGAACATGGTTTACATAATATGGATGGGGGGCCTCTCTGAGGATATGACATTAAACTTACTTGAAGGATGGCAGTGAGTCAGCCATGGGAAAGATAAGGAGAATGTTCCAGGTAGCGTTAACAGCAAATACTAAGGCCCCAAGGCAGGAAAGAGCTTACCACTTTCCAGGGACTAAAGGAGCAAAGAGGGGGAGATGACAGAAGATGAGATTAAAGATGTAGGCAGGGGCCACGTCTTTACTCTTTAATTGCCTAATGGGTAATGAGTGGCTTCCAAACATTTTTACTGCAACCCTATAGCTAAGAAATACCTTTGACACACTACCTGGTCCACAGATGCATATATACACAACTGGACAGTAGATGGGAAGATAGTGAGTCGTCGTTACATTTTTTTGTTGCCTTTTGGAGGTAGCATCTCTGGATCTCATGGCTTGTGCATGGGAAGGTGAAAGGATTCCTGATGATGCTCAGCAATTGGGCTTGAGCAATTGTGTTGAAGGTGGTGCCAATAAATGAAATGACAGCCTGGGGGAAGAAAAGGATTTTGTTGGGGAGGGTGTAGCTGAAAATAAACAGTTCCGTATTTGACATATTATATTTAAGATACCTGGGTAGTAGTAAGAAAGCAAACTAACTGGCTATTTTCTTCTACTATACTCTCAACACTCAACACAGAAAACTTCACATCAGGTCACAAAAATGTGTCAGGGGATTTCCGCAACAACCAATTCTCCAGCAGATACCAACTGGATGTCCTCATATCTTGTATAAGACAAGATATGAGTAAGGTGTGTTTGAGCTTCCATGCCCTCTCTGGGTGTGCTAGCAACCTGGAAGCTCTCTGAATTCTGTTCTTACGGTTGCTATGTAGACTTCATTATGTAGGCATGAGTGATTAAATCATTGGCCATTGGTGATCAACTCAACCTTCAGCCTTTCTCCCCTTCCCAAAGGAGGGTGGGGTGGGGGTGCTGAAAGTTCTAACCCTCTAATCACATGGTTGTTTCTCCTGGCATCCTGAGGCTCTCCATTAGTCCCCAGCCGGGGATCATCTCACTAGCATTCAAAAAGATACTTATAACTTGGGAAATTCCAAAGGTTTTAGGACTTCTGTGATCTGAAACTGAAGGAAGACCAAAATATGTTATTTCTTCTTATAAATCACAATATCACGGTTACTGAAGCAAAACCACAGAGGCTATCACTTAAATGAAAGGAAGCAAGCTTCTTTTGCTTCTGTCTTGCTGCATAGCTCTGAAACCCAGTCCTGCCTTTTGTAAGAGTGAGTGAGTGTGTGTGTGCCTGTGTGCTGTGCTGAAGGGCTTTTCTGAGGTAAAGCGAAGTTCATGAGCTGAGACTGAGCTGAGCTGTCCAAACTGGTTTCAGCTGACGGCCTTTGTTAGTGGAGTTTGAATTCCTGCTATCTGTCTTGTTATTTTTTTTTCATTTTCTTTCCAAATTCATTTCTGGAGCTTGGGGCCTCAAAAATAACAAGTTGTTAAAATGACTGAGTATGCTGTCTGGCTCCACCGAGCCCAACTTTCCCTGCTACGTGTCCTAAGCAGCACTGTGAGTCCTTATTTTCCAGATCAAGCTTAATGGAGCAGTGGCAGGGAACCAGGTCTGTTGATCCTCACTCAGCTGCGGGAGGAGGGTGAGGCAGGTGGAGAGGAGGCACACGAAGGTTGGGAGGGCAAGAACGTGGAGGTAAAATGGTGAGTCAGGGGCAGGTGGAGATGCTGACAAATCCTTGACAAATCCTCAATTCCAGAGTGTTCTTTAGCAATCTTAAGATGGAACTGAAGTCTGGAATTGCAGAGCGAAAGTCTTTCAGTAACAGAGGCCTCTTTGTTCTGGCTCAGATCCTCCTGGACCACAGTTATCCGAGGAAGCCTGCCCCACACTTACAAAGACAGGACCTGGCCAGACAGCGTCTGTCCTCTTCAATATCTGCCCCCACCAAGATGTGTCTCCAGACCAAAACCACAGTCAGATTGAAGCACAGCCCAGTACAGAGGAAATACTGAACACAGAGAAAAAATGGCAAGGCCCTAAATAGTAGGTTCAGCAGGCCCCAGGGGGCCAAGTGTGGAAGTGGATCTTGAGGGCTTGGAACTGGTGTTGGGGAGAATAGAAGGGTGGGAAGGTGAGAATTTACGCACATGGGAGCCCTCCCAGCAAAGACACCTGGGCCCATCCTCACCGGGGCCCAGTTGCTCTCACAGCTGCGGACACAACTTGGGCCCACAGTTGACGAGGAGGAAGGCAGAGCACGCTGAGCAGAGCACCGAGGAAGAGAGCTCCGCCCAGGAAGGTCCGAATGGATTTATTTGGTGAAGTAACCCACTGCCTCCACGGTGTTCCTCCCTTCACCAAGGCAGCAAGGAGTACACTGGTGAGGGAAAGGTAGTTATTTTTCAGAGGCTGGCGGGGGTGGGGTGGTGGTGGCTGAAGGCTGGGGCTGACCCTGGGCCATGCTGCCTCCGAACTGCTCTCCCTAGTGTCAGTGGGTGTGACACCAGTGGATGCGGTTAATCCAATAGGCAGGGGAAACATCAACGCTGGTTTCTAGTGATAAAGACGGTAATGCTTTCTCACTAGACTGGACCTGAAGAAAGTACTCCTCCCACAGTCCATCTCTCAGTGAACAATTCTGCTATCAGACAGCCGCTCAGGCCAGAAAACTGCAGCCATTAGCCCCAAGTCATGCCCCCACTGCCACCAAGTCCTGCTGTTTGTGAACATTACACACACATGAGACATCCTTGCCACTCTCTCCCCTACTGCTGCGGTTCAGGTCCTCATCAGTTCTTATTCTGATTCTTCCTGGAGCCTCCTTTCTCCCTCCGTCTAACCATTGTACACAGTGGTCTTTTAAAACTGCAGGCTGCTCATGCCACCCCCCTGAAGAAAATCTTTCAGTGGCTTCCCAATGCCCTCAGTGCAAAATCCCAGCTGAGGCATGACGTGCTAGGGGCGATGACTGAGGCCTTCCAACCACCCCAGACCTACTGGACTACCTGGAGGAAGTTGGCCTGCAACTGGGGAGAGTGAGGCCGACACCTGTTGGTGAGCACAGCTGAGGAAAGGAGAGAGAGAGAAACTGAGGATATTTTTTGCACTAGGATCCAAAATACTCGAGGCCTGCAGCCTCCCTGGATGGCCTAGTTATAAGAGACAATTAATTCCCTTTGTATTTTGGAATTCACCTAATTTGAAGTGGGCATCAGTTATTTCTGTTGAAAGAGTCCTTTCAGGCCCCATCAGTTGCTCCAACCCGCATTCCTGTCTCTTCTACTGATGGCAGACTCTGTGCTTCACACTCTGCTCCTACCACTGGCTCCCTTTCCTGTCCTCGCCTTCTCAGCTTGGAATGGTCTCTGTGCCCCACTGCCCCCAGTCCCATTCATACAAGTGCAAATTCCACCTCTCCTTCAAGTCCCATGAAGAATTCCCTCAGACATGATCAAATGGTTAGCTGTGGTTTCCTTCCCTGCACACTGCAGCTTTAGCCTAAAACATTCAGACACGGCAAGTGCTTCGTGGTGCTCAGAGAGCTGCGGGTCTCTCAGGAATGAACACGCTGTGCTCAGACTGCACTGCCAGCAATGCCCCAAGACAAGACAGGATCCACACCATTTATCATAGAAATTGATTTTTCTCCAACATGTATTACTAAGGCAGATCCATCTTACTTTGAACTTGGAATGTGCTGCAGCACAAAAATCACAATAAGTATTCAGCAGCAAGGTCAGTCGAAGGTACTGATGCCCAGAAATATAAATTGTTTCATTCTGATCTCAGTGAGACTCAAGAGTGGCTCTGCAGTTTTTGCACAAAACTCCTTCCAACTATTTGAGCCTTTTCTTGCATGTTATTTGGTGTCTAAGAGGAGGCGAGGCTTAAGAGCCATAGCCAAGATCTACCAGTTCACAAAACTTTTACTAGCCTGTACTTTTTTTTTTTTTTTTTTTTTTTTGCTCTGTCACCCAGGCTGGAGTGCAATTGTGTGATCTCGGCTCACTGCAGCCTCCACCTCCCAGGTTCAAGTGATTTTCCTGCCTCAACCTCCCGAGGAGCTGAGATTACAGGCGTGTGCCACCATGTCTGGCTAATTTTTTTTTTGTATTTATAGTAGAGACAGGTTTTTGCCGTGTTGGCCAGGCTGGTCTCAAACTTCTGGGCTCAAGTGATCTGCCAGTCTCAGCCTCCCAAAGTGCTGGGATTACAGGCATGAGCCACTGTGCCCGGCAAAGCCTGTACTTCTTTTAAGCTTATGGACTGAACTCAATTTTGAAATAATCCAACCCAACCCGATATTGTCCATTGTAGAATTCAAGGATTAAAGTGGGAACACATTGCTAAGTTTATTCCAGCTTGGGTTCTCTGAACCAAGAAGATGCTTCAGGGTACATAGAAGTTTGCAGAACTTAGTAAATCTAATTATTGTCAGTAAGACCAATGTAAAAACCACTGTCATGCACTGAGTCTGTTTCCTCTTTTGTCAAGGGAGGAATAATATTACCTACCTTGCAGGGTTTTTGTAAGAATTAGAAATAATATTTGTAAAGCACAGTATCTGGTAGAAAAAAGATAGTTAGTATATGATTGCTACTATTATTATTAATATTGCCAGTTACTGATTTCCTTCTGGTATCATTTCCCTCTGGTCTGAAGAACTTTCTTCAGTCATTTTTTAAGAGCGAATCTGTTAGCAATGAATTATCCTAGTTTTCCTCCATCTGAGAATGTCTTTCTTTACCTTTGATCCTGAGGGATATTATCCTGGATACAGAATTCAAATAGTTCTTTTCTTTCAGCACTTACAGATGTCGCTCCTCTTCCTTCTGGCCTCCAGGATTTCTGAGGAGAAATCTGCATTTATTCAAATTGTTCCCTATAAGCAGTGTGTCATTTTTCTCTCAGAGCTTTCAAGATGTCTTCTTTGTCTTTAGTTTTCAATAGTTTGATTATGATGTGTCTGGGTGGGATTTCTCTGGGTTTTTCCTGATAGGGTTGCTAAGCTTTTTGTATCAGTAGGTTTCTGTCTTTCACCAAATTCAGGACATTTTCAGGGATTACTTCTTCAAATATTTGTTTTAGACCACACTCTTCCCTCTCCTTATAAAAGTCTGATGACATGAATGTTAGACCTTTTGATATTGTTCCACAGGTCTGTGAATCAACCCAGGGATTCATTCTTTTTGACGTTTTTTCTCTTTGTTGCTCAAATTGTATAATTTCTATTGATGTGGCTTTACATTCACTGACTCTCCTCTGTCATCTCCACTCTGCTTTTAAGCCCTTTAGTGAAGGGACTTAAATTCAAAATTTCAGTTACTGCATTTTTTGTTTGAAATTTTCCATGGGCTCTTCTTTCTATCTTCTGTTCCTCTGCTGACACTTCTTATCTTTCTGTTCATTTCAAGAATGTTCACCCTAACTTGGTGGAGGACTTTGATAATTAGCTGCTTTATAGTCTTTATCAGATAATTCCAACATCTGTGTTATCTCTGTGTTAGCATCTATTGCTTGTCATTTTTAATGGATATTGAAATATTCCTGGTTCTTCATATTCCAAGTATTTTTGAATTTAATATTGAACTTTTTTTTTTTTTGAGGCAGAGTCTTGCTCTGTTGTCCAGGCTAGAGTGTAGTGGCATGATCATAGTTCATTGCAGACTCAAACTCCTGGGCTCATGCTGCCCTCCTGCCTCAGCCTGCCAAGTGGCTAAGACCACAGGTGTGAGCTACTACACCTGGCTAATTACAATTTCTTTTTTTTTTTTTTCGAGATAGAGTCTCCCTGTCTCCCTATGTTGCCCAGGCTGGTCTCAAACTTTGGGTCCCAAGTAATCCTCCTACCTTGGCCTCTCAAAGTGTTGAGGATGACAGGCATGAGCCACTGTGCCTGGCCTAATATTGAACATTTTGACTATTGTGAAAATTTAAGTGTTGTTAAAACTCCAAGGCATATGCGGATATATTTTCTTTTGGCATATCCCTGCACTCATGCCAAATTAGGTATCATAAATTAAGATGTGTATTAAAAGTCAACTGAAATAGTTCACCAAGTAAGGGTGAACATCTTTGAAATGATTGGAAAGATAGGAGATGTCAGCAAAGGAACAGAAGATAGAAAGAAGAGCCAATGGAAAATTTCGAACAAAAAATGCAGTAACTGAAATTTTAAATTTAAGCTCCTTCACTGAAGGGCTTAAAAGCAGAGTGGGGATGACAGAGGAGAGTCAGTGAATGTAAAGCTACATCAATAGAAATTATACAATTTGAGCAACAAAGAGAAAAAAGATCAAGAAGAAAGTTCTTCACCGGTCTTTTGTGGATTGTGGTTTCGGTGGCAGGTGCTTTTCCAAACCTTTGCAGTGCTATTCAGATCTGTCCTACGTGTGTGCCACCTAGCGTCCTGTCTGACACCTGGGTGGTGACTTACCCCTTTGGTTCAGCTCTCAAAGTCATCTCTTGGCTAGTTAGGAGCAGATCCATGCAAGCACGGCTTGACGATGAGCCCAAGAGTTCATCAACAATTTTATGGGATTGATTTCCCACACTCCTTTCTCTGTGTGATTTCTTCAGTACTTTCCAGTTTCCTGGGGATCTCCTTTTTTGTATTCCCCCCAGAAAGCTGGGTTTTATTGACCCTGCTCTGTTGTTCATTCCCACAATTGCATCTGCATTCAGGGTCAAGTGCTGGGAGGACAGAGAGAAAAGAGCAATGGGGATTTGCCCCACCTTTTGGGACTATTGCTCCACTGATTAGAGAAGAAGGTTCCCCTCCCTAACAGTTTTAGGTGTCTTGGGTCCCCTTTGCCACCACGGTCGCTACCAGGACACCTGTTTACTCTTCCTGAGACTTAGAACTCTCCACTGATGCCCCGGGTCCTCCTGTCTCCACCCCTTCTCCCTTCCCATGCCACCAAGGCCAGGCAAGGCTATTCTGGAGTTTAAACAAAATGGTAAGCTCTCCACTGGTTTGGTGGCACTTTGAGAGCTGATCCTCCTCCCCAGTCCTCCTCTGTTTTTCAGAGTTGTTAAGTTGCATTCTGTTCAGGTTTTATCACTATATTCAATGAGGGAGAGCCAGAGGGGTCTTGCTTATGTCATTTTCCCTAGAACTGGAACCTCACTACCCAGAAACCAATATTGCCAGTATTTTGGAGTCTTTTTGTCCAGTATATATTCTAGACACACACACTCACTGTTGAAATCACACCCTATGTACAGTTTAGTCATTTCCTTCTTTCAATATCATTGTGAGAATTTTCTAAAATATTATTAAAATATGAGTAAAATATTTTAAATCTGATTTCAATGTGTAATATATTTGTCATTGAAATGTTAGAAAAGGAGAAAATCATAAACAATAAAACAAATATGTAGTCCACCACTCAGAAATAACTCTTAACATTTTGATGCATACCCTTTCAGGTTTCTAAACACTTTACATGTTTACATAACTGTGCATACTACTCTGAAAGTTGCTCTTTTTTTGAGCTTGATAAATTGTATTAGGTTGGTAATTGCAGTTTTTGCACCAACCTAATATTTTCCATACTTTTGAGTAATCTACAGGACATTTTAAAAGGCTGCACTGTATTCTATTATATACATGTATTAGAATACATTTGACTCTTGAACAACACAGGTTTGAACTACATGGATCCACTTTTATGTGGATTTTCTTCTGCCTGTGCCACCCTGGGGACCAACCTCATCATTTCTTCCTGCTCAGCTTACTCAGTGTGAAGACAGTGAGGATGAAGACCTTTGTGGTGATCCACTTTCACTTATGAATAGCAAATATATTTTCTCTTCCTATGATGTTCTTAATCACATTTTCTTTTCTCTAGCCTATTTTGTTGTAAGAATGCAGAATACAATACATATGACATACAAAAGATGTGTTAATTGACTATGTTATTGGTGAGGCTTCTGGCCAACAGGAGGCTATTAGTGGTTATGTTTGGGGGGAGTGAAAGTTATACATAGATTTTTGACTGTGCAGAGGGTTGGTGCCCCTAACCCCCATGTTGTTCAAAGGTTAACTGTATATTTAAATAACCAGAAATTGTACATTTAAGTTGCTTATAGTTTTTCATTTTAGAAGGAAGAATTTAATTTTAGCATTTACAGAAGTGACTCTTTTTGTGCATCCCTACTTTTATTCTTAGGATAAATCCTAACATATAATTGCTGGGACAAAGACATCATATACTTATTGCCAAATCATCCTTGAAAAAGATTGCACCTATTTAGAATATTAACATATCCCTGCACTTATGCCAATTATTATTCTGGAGTGTTTTGTACAGTATACATTCTTTTAAAATATATTCTAATCTAAGAGATTAATATAGGCCATTTAAAAATTCCACTTAGTTACTATTTTGTAAATATAGTAGTCCTCACTTATCTGCAGGAAATATGGTCCAAGATCCCCAGTGGATGCCTGAAATGTTGGACAGTACTGAATTTCCATTTTAGCTAAGCACTTACCACACATGGTGGCTCTAACTTTTACAGTTTGAAGTTCGACAGTAAAACTTACACAGATTTCTTTTTCCTTCTTCACAATCTCACTAATAGGATACTTTTTTTTTTTACTGTAGATCTTAGCAATCTCATCATGCAATTTTTATTTTTCCTTATTAAGTCAAGAAACTTCACCCCTTTACTTAAAGGAAACACTTTATGCATTTCTTTAGCATATCCAAACTGCCAGCATTAGTACGATTGGAGTTTGGGCCATTACGAGGTAAAATAAGGGTTTCTTGAACACAAGCACTGTGATACATCAGCAGTCGATCTGATAACCTAGCCAGCTACTAAAAGACTCACGGGCGCATAGTGTAGACAGTGTGGAGATGCTGAACTAAAGGATGATTCATGTCCCAGGCAGGACCAAGTGGGACTCTGAGAGATTCCATCATGCTGTTCAGAATGGTGTGCAACTTAAAAGTTATTAATTGTGTATTTCTGGAATTTTCCATGTAATATTTTTGGACTGCGGTTGACCATGGGTAAACAAAACTGCAGAAAGTGAAACTCCTGGTAAAGGGGGACTACTGTACTATGGAAAATTATTTTTTGATTGAATAATATTTCACAATGTGGATGGAGCATTTTGTTATCATTAGAAATTTTTGTGCCATTTAACATAATTCTGTCATGGATGTATGACTTTATCACTATCAATCAATCATCAGTCATCTATCTGGCATACCTTTTTCCACAATCTAATTTTTTTTATACTTAATGAGACAGTTTATATAAAGTAAAAAAAAAAAAACCAGGCAGAACTAATCTATGCCATTGGTAATCAGAATAGTAATTACTCTGGGGGGTTAATGACTAGAAGGAAGACAGGGAGGGGTTAATGACTAGAAGTGAGTAGGCAGCTTTCTTGCAGGGGCTGGTAGCATTCCATTATTTATTTATTTATTTCATTTTTTAAAATTATACTTTAAGTTCTGGGATACATATGCAGAACATGCAGGTTTGTTACATAGGTGTACATGTGCCATGGTAGTTTGCTGCACACATCAACACATCATCTACATTAGGTATTTCTGCTAATCCTATCCCTCCCCTAGCCACTCACCTCCTGACGGGCCCCGGTGTGTGATGTTCTCTTCTCTGGGTCCATGTATTCTCATTGTTTAATTCCCACTTATGAGTAAGAACATGCGGTGTTTGGTTTTCTGTTCTTGTGTTAGCTTGCTGAGAACGATGGTTTCCAGCTTCATCCATGTCACTGCAAAGGATATGAACTCACCTTATTTTTATGGCTGCATGGTAGTCCATGGTGTATATGTGCCACATTTTATTTATCCAGTCTATCATTGATGGGGATTTGGGTTGGTTCCAAGTCTTTACTATTGTGAATAGTGCCGCAATAAACATACGTGTGCATGTGTCTTTATGGTAGCATGATTTATAAACCTTTGGGTATATCCCCAGTAATGGGATGGCTGGGTTAAATGGTATTTCTGGTTCTAGATCCTTGAGGGATCACCACACTGTCTTCCACAATGGCTGAACTAATTTATACTCCCACCAACAGTGTAAAAGTGTTCCTGTTTCTACACACCCTCTCCAGCATCTGTTGTTTACTGACATTTTAATGATGGCCATTCTAACTGGTGTGAGATCTCATTGTGGTTTTGATTTGCATTTCTCTGATGGCCAGTGATGATGAGCATTTTTTCATGTGTCTGTTGGCTGCGTAGATGTCTTCTTTTGAGAAGTGTCTGTTCATATCCTTTGCCCACTTTTTGATGGGGTTATTTGTTTTTTTCTTATAGATTTGTTTAAGTTCCTTGTAGATTCTGGATATTAGCCCTTTGTCAGATGGACAGATTGCAAATATTTTCTCCCATTCTATAGGTTGCCTGTTCACTCTGATAATAATTTCTTTTGCTGTGCAGAAGCTCCTTAGTTTAATTAGTTCCCATTTGTCTATTTTGGCTTTTGTTTCCATGGTGTTTTAGTCATGAAGTCTTTGCCCATGCCTGTGTCCTGAATGGTACTGCCTATATTTTCTTCTAGGGTTTTTATGATTTTAGGTCTTATGTTTAAATCTTTAATCCATCTTGAGTTAATTTTTGTATAAGGTGTAAGGAAGGGATCCAATTTCAGTTTTCTGCATATGGCTAGCCAGTTTTCCCAACACCATTTGTTAAACAGGGAATCCTTTTCCCATTGCTTGTTTTTGTCAGGTTTGTCAAAGATCAGGTGGTTGTAGGTGTGTGGTGTTATTTCTGAGGCCTCTGTTCTGTTCCATTGGTCTATATATGTTTTGATACCAGTACCAAGCTGTTTTGGTTGCTGTAGGCTTGTAGCATAGTTTGATGTCAGGTAGTGTGATGCCTCCAGCTTTGTTCTTTTTGCTTAGGATTGTCTTGGCTATACGGGCTCTTTTTTGATTCCATATGAAATTTAAGCAGTTTTTCTAATTCTGTGAAGAAAGTCAATGGTAGCTTGATGGGGATAGCACTGAATCTATAAATTACCTTGGGCAGTATGGCCATTTTCATGAGCATGGAATGTTTTTCCATTTGTTTGTGTCCTATCTTATTTCCTTGAGCAGTGGTTTGTAGTTCTCCTTGAAGAGGTCTTTCACATCCCTTGTGAGTTGTATTCCTAGGTATTTTATTCTCTTTGTAGTAATTGTGAATGGGAGTTCACTCATGATTTGACTCTCTATTATTGGTGTATAGGAATGCTTGTGATTTTTGCACACTGATTTTGTATTCTGAGACTTTGCTGAAGTTGCTTATCAGCTTAGGGAGATTTTGGGCTGAGACAATGGGGTTTTCTAAATATACAATCATGTCATCTGCAAACAGAGACAATTTGACTTCCTCTTTTCCTATTTGAATACTCTTTATTTCTTTCTCTTGCCTGATTGCCCTGACCAGAACTTCCAACACTATGTTGAATAGGAGTGGTGAGAGAGGGCATCCCAGAGGGCATTCTTGTCTTATGCCAGTTTTCAAAGGGAATGCTTCCAGTGTTTGCCCATTCAGTACGATATTGGCTGTGGGTTTGTCATAAATAGCTCTTATTATTTTGAGATATGTTTCATCAATATCTAGTTTTTTGAGAGTTTTTACCATGAAGGGGTGTTGAATTTGATTGAAGGCTTTTTCTGCATCTATCAAGATAATCATGTGGTTGTTGTCATTAGTTCTGTTTATGTGATGGTTTATGTTTATTGATTTGTATATGTTGAACCAGCCTTGCATCCCATGGATGAAGCCGACTTGATCGTGGTGGATAAGCTTTTTGATGTGCTGCTGGATTCAGTTTGCCACTATTGAGGATTTTCGCATCGATGTTCATCAGGGATATTGGCCTGAAATTTTCTTTTTTTGTTGTGTCTGCCAGGTTTTGGTATCAGGATGATGGTGGCCTCATAAAATGAGTTAGGGAGGAGTCCCTTTTTTTCTATTGCTTGGAATAGTTTCAGAAGGAATGGTACCAGCTTCTCTTTGTACCTCTGGTAGAATTTGGCTATGAATCTGTCTGATCCTGGGCTTTTTTTGCTTGATAGGCTATTAATTACTACCTCAATTTCAGAACTTGTTATTGGTCTATTCAGGAATTTGACTTCTTCCTGGTTTAGTCTTGGGAGGGTGTATGTGACTAGGAATTTATCCAGTTCTTCTAGATTTTGTAGTTTATTTGTGTAGAGGTATTTATAGTATTCTCTGATGGTAGTTTGTATTTCTGTGGGATCATT
>NW_012118999.1:385591-386172 GCF_000951035.1 Colobus angolensis palliatus | reverse complement strand
AGGAATTTATCCAGTTCTTCTAGATTTTGTAGTTTATTTGTGTAGAGGTATTTATAGTATTCTCTGATGGTAGTTTGTATTTCTGTGGGATCATTAGTGATATCCCCTTTATCATTTTTTGTTGTGTCTATTTGATTCTTCTCTTATTTTTTCTTAATAGTCTGGCTAGTGGTCTATCTATTTTGTTAATCCTTTTAAAAAACCAGCCCCTGGATTCATTGATTTTTTGAAGTGTTTTTCATGTCTATGTCTCCTTCAGTTCTGCTCTGAGCTTAGTTATTTCTTGTTTTCTGCTAGCATTTGAATTTGTTTGCTCTTGCTTCTCTAGTTCTTTTAATTGTGACGTTAGGGTGTCGATTTTAGATCTTTCCCACTTTCTCCTGTGGGCATTTAGTGCTATGAGTTTCCCTCTAAACACTGCTTTAGTTGTGTCCCAGAGATTCTGGTACATTATGTCTTTGTTTTCATTGGTTTCAAAGAACTTATTTATTTCGGCCTTAATTTAGTTATTTACCCAGTAGTCACTCAGGAGCAGTTTGTTCTGTTTACATGTAGTTGTGTGGTTTTGAGTGAGTTTCTTT
>NW_012118999.1:297335-382089 GCF_000951035.1 Colobus angolensis palliatus | reverse complement strand
TTGCAACCCCTGTTTTTTTTTTCTTTCCATTTTCTTGGTAAATATTCCTCCATCCCTTTATTTTGAGCCTATGTGTCTTTGCACTTGAGATCAGTCTCCTGAAAACAGCACATTTATGGGTCTTGACTATCCAATTTGCCAGTCTGTGTCTTTTAATTGGGGCATTTAGCCCATTTACATTTAAGGTTAATATTGTTATCTGTGAATTTGATCCTGTCATTATGATGCTAGCTGATTATTTTGCCTGTTAGTTGATACAGTTTCTTATAGTCTGATAGTCTTTACAATTTGGTATGTTTTTGCAGTGGCTGGTACTGGTTTTTCCTTTCTATATTTAGTGCTTCCTTCAGGAGCTCTTGTAGGACAGGCCTGATGGTGACAAAATCTCTCAGCATTTGTTTGTCTGTAAATGATTTTATTTCTCCTTCACTTGTGAAGCTTAGTTTGGCTGGATATGAAATTCTGGGTTGAAAATTCTTTTCTTTAAGAATGTTGAATATTGGCCCCCAGGCTCTTCCGGCTTGTAGGGTTTCTGCAAAGGGATGCGCTCTTAGTCTGATGGGCTTCCCTTTGTAGGTAACCCAACCTTTCTCTCTGGTTGCCCTTAACATTTTTTTCTTCATTTCAACCTCGGTGAATCTGATGATTACGTGTCTTGGTCTTCTCGAGGAGTATCTTTGTGGTGTTCTCTGTATTTCCTGAATTCGAATGTTGGTCTGTCTTGCTAGATTGGGGAAGTTCTCCTGGATAATATCCTGAAGAGTGTTTTCCAACTTGGTTCCATTCTCCCTGTCATTTTCAGGTACACCAATTGAATGTGGGTTTGGTCTTTTCACATAGTGCATATTTCTTGGAGGTTTTGTTCTTTCCTTTTTAGTATTTTTTCTCTAATCTTGACTTCATGCTTTATTTCATTAAGTTGATCTTCAATTTCTGATATCCTTTCTTCCATTTGATTGATTTGGCTACTGATACTTGTGCATCCTTCACAAAGTTCTCTTGCTGTGTTTTTCAGCTCTACCAGATCACTTATGTTCTTCTCTATACTGGTTATTCTAGTTAGCAATTCATCTAATCTTTTTTCAAGGTTCTTAGCTTCCTTGCATTGGGTTAGAACATGCTCCTTTAGCTCAGAGGAGTTTGTTATTACCCACCTTCTGAAGCCTACTTCTGTCAATTTGTCAAACTCATTCTCCATCCAGTTTTGTTCCCTTGCTGGCGAGGACTTGTGGTTCTTTGGAGGGGAAGAGGCATACTGGTTTTGGAATTTCCAGCCTTTTTGCACTGGTTTTTCTTCATCTTTCATTAATAGATTTATCGACCTTTGGTCTGATGATGGTGACTTTTGGATGGGGTTTTTGTGTGGACATCCTTTTTGTTAATGTTTATACTATTCCTTTTAGTTTGTTAGTTTTCCTTCTAACATTCAGGCCCCTTCAGGCCCCTCTGCTGCAGGTCTGCTTGAGTTTGCTGGAGGTCCACTCCAGACCCTGTTTGCCTGAGTATCACCAGTGGAGGCTGCAGAACAGAAAAGATTGCTGCCGTTCTTTCCTCTGGAAGCTTCGTCCCAGAGGGACACTCACTAGATGCCAGCTGGAGCTCTCCTGTATAAAGTGTCTGTCAATCCCTGCTGGGAGGTGTCTCCCCATGAGGAGGCACATGGGTCAGGGACCCACTTGAGGAGGCAGTCTGTCCCTTAGCAGAGCTTGAGCACTGTGCTGGGAGATCTGCTGCTCTCTTCAGAGCCAGCAGGCAGGAACGTTTAAGTCTGCTAAAGCTGCGCCCACAGTCCCTGACTGGGACTGCTGTCTTTCTTTCAGAGATGCCCTGCCCAGAAAGGAAGAATCTAGAGATGCAGTCTGGTTGCAGCAGCTTTGCTGAGCTGCAGTGGGCTTTGCCCAGATTGAACTTCTCAGTGATTTTGCTTACACTGTGAGGGGAAAACCGCCTACTCAAGCCTCGGTAATGCCCTTCCCCCCACCAAACTCGAGTGTCCCAGGTTGACTTCAGACTGCTGTGCTGGCAGCGATAATTTCAAGACAGTGGATCTTAGCTTGCTGGGCTGTGTGGGGGTGGGATCCTCTGAGCAAGATCACTTGGTTCCCTGGCTTCAGCACCCCCTTTCCAGGGGAGTGAACGGCTCTGTCTCACTAGTGTTCCAGGCGCTACTGGAGTATGAAAAAAAAAAAAAAAAACTCCGGCAGCTAGCTTGGTGTCTGCCCAAATGGCCACCCAGTTTTGTGCTTAAAACCCAGGACCCTGGTGGTATAGGCACCCGAGGGAGTTGCCTGGTCAGCGGGTTGTGAAGACCATGGGAAAAGCATAGTATCTGGGCTGGAATGCACAGTCCCTCATGGCACAGTCCCTCATGTCACAGTCCCTCAGGGCTTTCCTTGGCTAGGGGCGGGAGTTCCCTGACCGCTTGCGCTTCCTGGGTGAGGCGATACCCCACCCTGCTTCAGCTTGACTACCATGGGCTGCACCCACTGTCTAACTAGTCCCAATGAGATGAACCGGGTACCTCAACTGGAAATGCAGAAATCACCCGCCTGCTGCACTGATCTTGCTGTGAGCTGCGGACTGAAGCTGTTCCTATGTGACCATTTTGCCAGCCATCCCCCACAATCTATTTATTTATTATAAATTTAAAGAATGAATTTACTGGATCAAAGATTATTAACTTTTTTCTTTTTGCAGACATATATATGTGTGTGTGTGTATGTATATATGTATATATAAATGTATAATTTTTTCCTCATTATTAAAGCAGTGCTTGTTCATTACAGAACATTTAGAAAATAAAGATACATATAAAGGAGAAGAATATCCCCCTGTGGCAGAGAAGGCTCACTTTACTGTTCACCAAATGTCTTGTTCCTTTTTCCATAATTAGTCTGGGGATAGATTTTGCAGCCCCTATCTCTCACCCACTGCATCTACATGTGACCAATGATGTGTAAACAGGTCACTTTCAAGCCAAGACTTTGAAGTTACTAGTGTACTTTCCTCAAGATGTTTTTCTGTCTACTGGAAGGAAGCAATTGATAATTAGGCTCTAGGGGATGTGAGGAACCAGGAGATGGAAGGAGTCTGAATCCCTTAATCACTGCATGGACGAGCACCCCCTGCTGACTAGGACCACTGGGTTTCACTGTCACATGAAACTGTTGGGTTAAGTCACTGGAATTTGGTGATTTATTCTTTAGAAGGAATCATTGTTAACAAATTGGCATATTTTTTCTCAGTTTTTCCCATGCACTTTTTTCTTTTTAGGTTAGATCGTGGAATAAAAATTTTTAAGGCTATTAATATGTATTACCAAAATGCTTTTCAAAAACGCTGCTTTAATTTATACTCAAGCAATACTATATGTGAGAATGGCTTGGTCAGCATTGCTTGTTTATAGTTGCTGCATTGTTACAAATATTCTTATAACAGCCTATTTACAAAACCCCTCTAAAATATGTGACAATCTTCTAGATACCTTATTTCTCTTATCAAACTGTAAAGTTTTTGAGATTCAATGTTTCAATGTCCTTCACTATCATAATAGCTTAATCCATATTTGTTAAATGACTTTTAAGCCCAATGTTCAGAATGTTTACTGAAATCTATTTGAACACTGACATAATATAGTCTAGCAAATCATTGTTGGCTAAGTAGTTTACTTTCAGAACCACATTTTTTTTTTTTGTCATCTTTTCAAGTTAACATTTAAAGGCTTGCCATTGATTACATCATTTTAGAGTCAGGAACACTATGCAGTTCTCTGAGCTCATCTGGCTTTCCAGCCTCCAGGGTCACCTCTGCTCCATCCCATTCCCATTCATTGTTCACTTAATTATTCAATAAATATTTTTTCAGCACCTGCTATGTGTCAGCACCTGGGTTTTGGCTGTGAACAGAACAAAGATTCCTTTCTCCATGGAGCTTACATTTTAGAGGGGGAGATGGACATTAAATAATAAACACAATAAGTAAATTTAGATATTGTATTTGTCCATTCTTGCTATAAAAGAATACCTAAGTTTGGGATAATTTATAAAAAATAGTGGTTTATTTTGGCTCACAGTTCTGCAGGCTGTACAGAATGCATAGTGCTGGCATCTGCTCTCGATGAGGGCCTCAGGAAGCTTCCAATCATGGTGGAAGGTGAAGGGGAAGCAGGCGCCACATGGCGAGAGTGGGAGCAAGAGTAGGCGGAGGTGTCACACTCTTTTAAACAACCAGATATTGCATGAACTCAGAGGGAGAACTCAACACCCAGCCATTAATGAAGGATCCGCCCCCATGACCCAAACCCCTCCACCAAGCCCCACTCCATCACTGGGGTTTACATTTCAACCGGAGATTTGGAGGGGACAAACATCCAAACTATATCACACATGTTAGAAGATATGGAAGAAAAGAGGAAAAGCAGGGTAAGAGGGAGACTGCACTTTAAAATACAGTGTGTGTTAGGGTAGACCCATCAAGACAGTGACATTTAGGCAAAGACTTGAAGGAGGTAAGGAATATCAGAGACAAATCATTCCAAACAAAGAAACCAGTATGTGAAAAGCCTGAGGCAGGACTGGGTTGGTGTGTTCAGGGAGTAGCAGGGAGGAGGCACTGTGTCTGCCTCAGGGTGAGGGAGGGAGGTCAGGACTGGGGTGTGAGGCAGTGGAGCACGGGAAGGGGCATTCTAGGGCTTTGACTCTTGCTCTGAGGGAAATGGGAAGGAGAGGAGTGACTTAATCTGATTTAAATGACATGCTGACTGCTGTGTTGAGAGTAGGCTGCAGACAGGCAAGAAGAAAAGTAGAGAACCAAACGGAAGGCTATTTCAAAATCCAAAGAGATGACCATGGCTTGGGTCAGAATGGTAACAGTGGCTACAGGGAAAGAAGCAGGAATTTGGGTGTATTTGGAATACAGAGTCCATAGGATTTCCCAATAGACTGGATATGGGGGTGGGGGTGGTAAAGGTCTCTACAGTACAGGTAGAGAGACCTTTCTGAAATGGAAATCTAAATTGTAAATGGCTGAATACCTTGCAATAGCTCCCTTTCATTTACCATGAATAAATGTCAAACAAAACAAATAATTGACAATGTATAATGTAACCCCATAATGTAGCCCATGACTGGACTAATCTCTCACTTTCTTGCATTTTAAACTGATAGGAACATATACTACACTTGGTCTTAGCTAAAAGGCTGAGAAGTGGTGCCTTCTTGCATTTTCTACACCAGCCACAACCAACCACTGACTTCTCACTTTCCATCTCCACACCTTCTAAAACTCAGCTCAGGCATTTTTTTTTCTCCCCGCGTGGAAAGACTTTCTCAACTTTTGGTGTATCAGTTTCCTGTGGCCACTGTTACAAATGACCACAAACTTGATGACTTAAAACACAGGAATGAATTTGGTCACGAGACTGAAGGCCAGAGTCCAAAGTTGGAATGTAGTTCAGGCCGCACACCCTCAGAAGGTTCTGGAGGAGAAGCCCTTTCTTGATTGTTTCAACTTCTGGTGGCTGCTGGCATTCCTTGGTTTGTGGCTGCATCACTCTGATCTCTGCCTCTGTCTTCTCATGGCCATGTCCACTGTGTGTCTGTATCAAATCTCCCTCTTTCTCTCTCATATAAGTACATTTATGATTGGATTTAGGGCCCATCAGGATAATCTCCTCATGCCAATATCTTTAACTTAATCACATCTGCAGAGACCCCTTTTCCTTATAAGTTAACATTTACAGGTTCCAGGGATTAGGACCTGATCTGTGGGTGGCCTGAGTCAGCTTGCTATACTTGTTAGAGGCCTTATATCCCCAGCCATAGCACTTGCACACTCAGTTATTTCTGAGCATGTGTACACACACAGATATTCCCACTACTCAAGGTTTCTTAAGGCCAGGGGTTATATCTTATTAATAATCACTGCTTTCCCCACCCCCAGCAGTTTCCAGCTCACAGCTAATGGTCAGGGCACATTGATTGGGTGAATGAATGAAGATTCATGAAGCAGAATTTGTAACTGCTGTGTACTGTTGGGACTTCATAATTTTATGAAAATGAGATCAGGATTGGATTCCTCAGATATCCGCACAGTGGCTTTTCTTTGTTTCTTTCCTTTTCTTTTTGTGTCCAGCTGTTGCATTAGAACACCCTTATTAAATGAGCCTGCTCTGTCTAGGATTTGGGCCCAGTTATAGCCCTTGATAAACATAGCAATAGTTGGATAAAAGAAGAATACATATTTTCCTTTCACTGGTATATAAAACCTAGAATCCTGAACATTTGCAGTTAGCTCTGGGTGCTAAGAAAATTGATCGTGCTGCCAATTGGAAACATAAGATCTCTGAGGGTTATAGGTAGGGTAGCAAGGTATCCTGATAATGGTCCTTCCTTTGTTATGTGGGTGGTCATGATACTGCATCAGCAGATTGGTGGGACTGCCAGAGAGGTACTTGGGAAGTGACTGTGACTTTGGCTTATTTGTATAATCCTCTGCCTATTTGGGTTAGGATTTAGCTGGGGCACTGATTGGCTTAACAGGGTGGGACACCATGAGGGACACACAGGTCAATATAATATCCCAAGATTCTACTTACCAAATGGTTTCTGATTTTATTTCTATTGCCCTAGGGCTTAGTCATACGTGGCTGCAAGAAGAGTAGGTCTGGTGGCTGAAAAGCAGATCATTGTTGTGCTTTTGCAGTGGATTCTATCTGTCCAGAAAAGGCACACTATTTAATTTCACATCTTGGAAATTTTCTTCCTATGTTCCCATCATTTTCTTCCTATGTTCCTTTGATTATTGTGAGCCATGTTTGCAGATAACAGTGACCTACTTTGCTACATTTTTGTAAATCACATTTATTATCAACCTTGATGGGGGGCCAGACGTACTCAAACATTACACTGGTTAAAATCACATGTACTTTCAGATGCCTATGGGGCAAACTGTGGCACATTTAAAAATTCTTGAGCAAAGTCTGGATAAATGAAATGATAAATCCCCCCTGCTGTTATAGAAATGCAATGATTTGTATTAATAGTCTGCCTTAATGCAGGGTCCTCCTGAATGAGTTCTATCTTTTTATTTATATCCTCCTTCCTTGTATTCTAGCAGCTTGTCCCAAATATCCATTAGGTGGCTTCAAGGCTAGGGAACATGGATCTCTTTTTTATCAATGAAGGAATTCAAAATATGTTGACAATGAGGGATTAGATGGAGAAAATGGAGTTAAAAAGGAGAGGGGACATGACAGAGAGCTATAAGAAAGAGCCCTTTCAGCTGGGTACCTTCTAGGTCCCTTTAAACTTACTGTCATGTCTCATGACATTTCTGCAACAACTCTCACTAGAAACTAGCATTATGGTCTCTGCTCTGCTGTGTGTGGGTAATTTAAAAGGGCCAGCAAAATCATGAAAGCCACGCCTCATGCTTCATTAGAGGACAGGAGCAGAGTGGGAAGGAGCTGGGTAACAAACAGAGCTGTCTATATCCAAGAACACTGAGCCTGGTTTTGCCATCAGCGAGGACCTGCCCTTTGCATACATATTCTCTGGGGCCCTCTGCTGTCACTGCCAACTGGCAGTGCTCGTTGTCTTCCCACGAGTGTCTTTAGAGTCTGTCCCCTCTCACCCCTACAGAGGATGGTCTCAGTCCTGGCCAGCCCTGCAGGCTCTTATCTGGCTCCCAGCTCATGCTCAACCGGTCCCCACTCAGGAGAGCTCTGTGATGGGTTAAAAGGAGGACTCTCCCTGAGAGGTGTTTGCATTTTAATAGGAGATATTTTAAAACAAATCTAATTCTTTTTTTTTTTTTTTTTGAGACGAAGTCTCGCTCTGTCGCCCAGGCTGGAGTGCAGTGGCTGGATCTCAGCTCACTGCAAGCTCCGCCTCCCGGGTTCACGCCATTCTCCTGCCTCAGCCTCCCGAGTAGCTGGGACTACAGGCACCTGCTACCTCGCCCGGCTAGTTTTTTGTATTTTTTACTAGAGACGGGGTTTCACCGTGTTAGCCAGGATGGTCTCGATCTCCTGACCTCGTGATCCACCCGTCTCGGCCTCCCAAAGTGCTGGGATTACAGGCTTGAGCCACCGCGCCCGGCCTAATTCTTACTATTATATTACAAACATTACTATTGTAGATATTACTAAGTATAACATGTACACAGCTCAGAGCTCAAATTGTAAGTGTACAGCTTGAATTTTTGCCAAGTAAAACCACAATCCAGATCAAGACTAGTATGTTAGCAGTACCCTAGATGCCTTCCTTGTGCCACGTCTGGATCACCTGGCCTGTTGCCAAAGGAGACTACTATTTTGATTCCTATAACCACAGATTAGGTTTACCAGTGTGTGAACTTTATAGCATTGGAATCATAAATATATACAGTTGACCCTTGAATAGCTCAGAGGTTAGGGACAGTGACCCTCCACACAGTTGAAAATCCATTTATAACTTTTGACTTTGCAAAAACTTTACCAATAGCCTACTATTGGCCCAAAGTCTTACTGGTAACACAGGCAACCAATAAACATATTTTTGTATATATATTATATACTGTATTCTTACAAAAAAAATCTAGAGAAAAGAAATTGTGATTAAGAAATCGTAAAGAAGAGAAAATATAGTTACTGTTCATTAGGAGGAAGAGTATCATCATAAAGGCCTTCATCCTTATCTTCACATTGAGCAGATTGAGAAGGAGGAGGAAGAGGAGGGGTTGGCCTTGCTGTCTGATGGGTGGCAGAGGCTGAAGAGAGTCTGAGTCTAAGGGACCTGCGCAGTTCAAGCCCGTGTTGTTCAAGCTCAACTGTGCTTTTTTGGATCATTTTTGTTTGTTTGTTTGTTTTTTTCACTGAAACTTATGTCTGTTAGAATTATCAAGGTTGTTGCTAGCAGCTGTATTTGCTCTTTTTATTGCTGTATAATATTCCATTTTCTGGGAAAACTTCATAATTTACAGACAGTCCCCCACCTCAGATAGTTTGGCTTATCGTTTTTCCCCTTTATGACAGCATGAAAGCAATGTGTGTTCAGTAGAAACCATACTTTGAATACCCATACAACTATTCCGGTTTTTGCTTGCAGTACAATATTCAATAAATTACATAAGTTATTCAACATTATTATAAAATAGGTTTTGTGTTAGGTAGGGGCTAGGCTAAGGTACAGTGTTCAGTAAGGTTAGGTGTATTAAATGCATTTTTTACTACAGTATTTTCAACTTATAATGGTTTAATTGGGACGTAACATTGAAAGTTGAGGAACATCTATATTTATCCATTCTATTGTTGATGAACATTTACATTGATTTGGGCCACAGTGGCTCACACCTGTAATCCCAGCAATTTGGGAGGATGAGGTGGGCAGTTCACTTGAGGCCAGAAGTTCAAGACCAGACAGGCCAAGGTGGGAAAACTCTGTCTCTACTAAAAATACAAAAATCAGTTGAACTTGGAGGCAGATGCCTGTAATCCCTGCTAAGGCAGGAGAATCGCTTGAACCTGGGAGGCGAAGGTTGCAGTGAGCGGAGATCACGCCACTGCACTCCAGCCTGGGTGACAGAGCGAGACTTTGTCTCAAAAAATAAAATAAAATAAAATAAAACAAAACAAGGATTTGGGCTATAATGAATACTCCTGTGAATATTCTTAAACGTGTCCTCTGATACATGTAGGAGCAGGATTGCTAGGTCAAAGAGTGAACATATATTCAATTGGGTAGAGATGGACAAGTTCCAGAGTGGTTCGTGTATGAGTCCTGGTAACTACATATCTCATTGCCAATATGTGGCATTGTCTGTTTTTTTTTTTAGTTTTAGCCATTCCGGTGGGAAGGTAGTAGTGTCTCATTTGATTGTAATTCACATTTTCATGGCAACTAGTGCTATTGAGCATCTTTTCATAGACTTATTTGCCTTTTGTTTATTCTCTTTTGGGTAGTGCTCATTTAATTTGGAATAGATTTCAACAGATGGCCTGTCTGTATATCCGTGTACATCATATATATATGTGTATATAGCTATATCTAGATGATATATAGCCAGATATACATAAATCTCTGATAAAAATGTTATTGAAATAATTAGTACATACTTACAATTGATTGAAAATTGGCCCTAATTCTCCACCTTTCCCTGTAACCACAACCTTTGCAATATAATTTGAAAATCCTCCCATAAAGAGGCAATGTTAGTTCCCTCCAATCTTTGCTGATCTTTGACTTGTTTTGGCTGATAAGATGCATTGGAAGTGACAGTGTGCCAGTTCTAAGGTCGCGCCTGAAGAGGCCTTGTGTACTTCCTTCTGCTGCCAAGGTAATAGGCTGAGGCTAGCCTGATGGCGCCTGAGGAGTGCTGAGGCCCCCAGACAGTAGCCAGCACATTCTTATTAAAGAAGAAACATGCAAATTTGGTAAATGAACGTGGTATCACATTTTAATCTGTATTCCTTTGGTTACTAGTAAGATAGAACATTTAAAAATCTGTTTAGTGTCCTTTGCTTGTTCACGTCCTTTATACATTTTCCTTTTGGAGAATTCATCTATTTGTAGAGCTTTTTAGGTAAACAGAATATTAACTTTTTGTATTGTATATGGAAAAAATGTTCTGTAGTTTTTTATTTCCTTTTACATTTTATCAAATTTTTATATGCAAAAATTTTAAGGTTTTTTTTTTTTTTTTCCCCCCCCACATCAGTTGGGTAATATGCCTACATGGTAACAAACCTTGAAGGAGGCACATTTCTCATGAGTGTGAAAACCCAGTTATCATGCTTACCAACCACAAAAGGATCATTTCAGCTTTGTATGTGGTTAAATGTGTTAACATTTTTCTTTATAAGTCTTTTTCTTTGGTGCAATGGTAAGAAAAATAGTTCCCTCTCCAAAGTTATATAGTTATTTACCCATCATCACCTATTAGGAAACACAAATATTCAAAGGAATAAATCTCTACTTGCACAACGTGGAAATTGATGGGCAATTCAAGAAGATAATGTGGGCATGAAGCCGGTATTAATTAGGATGCTTTCATATGCCAGTGACAGGAACTCTGCCTCAAATTAGTTAAATATAATGACATTCTTTATTTTACATAAGAAATTCAGAAGTATGACAGCTTCCAAAATTGGTTAAGTCAGCAGCTCAACAGTTTTTTCCACAAACATGTTTGTTTTGTTTTTTTCCTATCACAATGCCATCCTTGTGTGGTTGCCTTTGTCTTTAGGAGATTCTTTTCACCATCACACTGTGGCTGCTAGTGGTCAAAGGGCAACAGGCTTCCTTGTCCTATCCAGGGAAGAGTGAAGTGTTTCTCCCGGTCATAGAATGTATGCTCCTCCCTTCAGTATAACTGGGTCATCTAAGGTCGTGGACTCACCCTTAGACCAATAATTAGAGAATACTAATTAAGAATCATCTTAGGTCAATCAGGATTCCCTTTGGGAATGAAAATTAGATGACTAAATATCTAACAGAATTGAGGTTTGGACAGGAAGGAGGAAAGGGAGAACAGATGTTAGACAGGTCACTGAGAGTGTTTGCTCCGGGTCCTTCTGAACATCCCTCAAATTGGGTGCCATTTCCCAATTTGTAGTCTTAAAAAATGTAACCATTTCCCACATAGTCTAAAACAATTATGGGTTTTGGATTCAACTGCCCCCTGGTTTGAATTCAGGCTCTGCCATTTATGATCTGTGGCACGTGATGTAAGTTATTCAATCTCTTTACATTTGTTTCCCCACCTGTAAAATGGAAATAATATCTAGCTTGTCTGGCACACAGTAGATCTTCAATAAATTATTATTTTTTATTATTATGATCATTCATAAATCAGTTCATAGTTCTAGTTTCCTTAGCTGTTTTTTTGTCTTATGACATTTAAGTCGATTTGCGGTTATTATGCTATATTCTATCTGCTTTGAGGCCAGTTTTAAACACTGAGCTGACTTTTCTTTGCAACCGTATTTTCACTTGCCCTTCCACTGTCCTTCTATTTCTCTTGAACTTCTATGGGCTTGGGTGTTTTCTGCATTTTATACATGAATGGCATTGATTTTTTTTTCCAGTGAATGATCTCTAACTTACAGTTCTGAGGGTTAGCATATACAAAAAATGATTCTATGGTGAAGTTGCCAACTCTCTAATGTATTTTAAATCATCTTTTGGTTTAATAATAAAAACCAACTCCCTTTTCCCATTTGAAATTACATATGTAAGCCGAGTTCTTTAATTTACATCACCTCATGCTATTCATGTGAAGCAGAGCTTCTTTGAAGCATCACCTGTTTGTGTGTGTGTGTGTGTGTGTGTGTGTGTGCGTGTTTTCCCCCAGTGTGACACAAGGCAATCTGTCATTCTGGCAATGAAGAATGAGTCTCATAGACAGCAGGATGGAGAAGCAGAAAGTCTCCTTGTGCTGGCATTCTGGGCTGATGACCTGGGGCCCTTTCACACGTCATAGCAGTCAGCACTAACACTCGGGTCACGATCAAATGAAGTGTCTGCAGCTGGCAGCCGTGATGAGCTGATCTGGAGCTGAGGCATACCTTTGTTTTTCCTTCCAATGATGGGAGTGACTGCTTCCCCCTTTAACAAAGCAATACATGAGCCATCTGGGCCTCCTTCACATATCCTGAAACACGCCATACCCACTGGTCTATGTGGCGATTGTTACCTTTGCACAAAAGCAACATGCCCCCCACCAATATTTTCAGAGGCAATTGGATCTTCCTCCCCTCACTGGGTTTTCTGTTTCTTCCTTAAGGGAGATATCCCATTAGGCCGCAAGATTGGAAGACCGTATAGACTAATGATTAAGCCTACAGGCTTAAACCGGCCTGCCCATGTTTCTAACTGTGTGGCCTTGTGCAAGTTAATTAACATGTCTGAGCTTCAGTTTTCCCATCTGCATAAAAAAGAGAACAGTACCCACCACAAAGTGGTGTTGAGAAAATGGCTTAGGGGATCCTGTACATTGTTTAGCGTGGCTCCTGGCATGTAAATACCAGGTAAATACTCCACAGGTGGGAGTGTTGGTAAAAGTTGTTTTTATTTATTTATTTATTTATTTCTTCCATCAGGGAAATTTATGGAAGATTTACACCTGCTTACTCACTTGGGAATTATTTTATTGCATTTTGCTCTATTTTTAAGTTGATTTTTGTTCAGACATTCAGTGACCCATCCAATTCTGAACACTGTTTTGGAGACCAGTCAACACCACTCCATTACTCTGCAGGATGGCATTGATCCATTCAAAGGAGTTATGAAGAAGCACATCTTCACTGCTCAATAGAGAAAAATAGCCTGCCTATTTAGTGGAAAGCCTTATTGTTTGTAATTTCCATTTTCTACTCTTGCTTTGTCTTTTAGAGGAAAAGCTAACATTTTGATGTTGTACCCTGCAGAGTTTTACGAGATCCTATGTGCTAGGTCATCTCTGTAGCAGTAAAAGGGCTTAGAGACAAGTCTAGGCAGTGAGTGGGAGGAAAATAATTGTTCTTCTTGAGTCTCACTGGACCATGGAAGCCAAGTGTGTATTGGAGGAGGCTGGTTGGTGCAATCAAATGGCATTGACGATCCAGACATAGCCCCCTTGGCCACCACCAGGCAATGTAACTAGGTTTGCCATGTGGCCTGCATAATGGATCTCATCATGAGGGCACTGAGATAAAATTAATTGGTGGAAATCATGCTTGTTTTGTCTCTAAAATGTCCAGAGGACCCTTTTTTTTTGAGATAGAGTCTCTCTCTGTCGCCCAGGCTGGAGTACAGTGGCAGGATCTCGGCTCACTGCAAGCTCCGCCTCCTGGGTTCACACCATTCTCCTGCCTCAACCTCCTGAGTAGCTGGGACTACAGGCACCTGCCACCATGCCTGGCTAATTTTTTTGGTATTTTTTTTAGTGGAGATGGGGTTTTACTGTGTTAGCCAGGATGGTCTTGATCTCCTGACCTCGTGATCTGCTCACCTCGTCCTTTGGCTGGCTTTTATTTTGCTTGAGAAATAGCTTTGCAGACTGCACATTTCTGAGAGGACCTGACAGAGGGGGAGAACCTAAGCCAGGGGGACTCTCCAGCCTGGTGCTATGGGGTCTACAGCCAGAATAGGGTCCAGCCCTCTGCCTCTCTGTGTGCTCGGGAGGATGTGGCTCAGCAGTGCTGTTGAGCCCTCACACGCTGTGGGAATGCACCTAAGAAGAGAAAGTGTTTCCTGCTACATGTCACCCACAGTCTGTGGCCATGGAGGTCTCTCTCTCATCGTCAGGATCTCCTTCCTCCTACCTCCTAACACCCAAGGCCTGAGCACCAAGACGCCACTGTCCTGTCTCAGCACCACAGGCCCAGGACTTGAGCGGGAGCTCGTGGAAGGCCTTGTGCTTGGGGGAAGCATCTCAAAGTGCTGGACTAAAGGCTCTGGACATCTAGGGCAGTGTTCTCTGACTGTCGCGTGCATGGGAGCCACCGGGGAGCTTGTGGGTGCAGGTTCCGTTTCAGGAGGTCTGGGGTAAAAGTCCAAGATGCTCCATTTCTAACAAGCTCCTAGGCCATGCTGATGCTGCTGGTTCTGGGACTACAGGTTGAGAAAGGAGGGTCAAGAGCAGGTCTCAGAGTGAGGACCACCCATTGGCAGCAGCCACACCCCCTGGGAACTTGGAAGAAATGCAGATTTTGTGACCTGACCCCAGATGTGCTGAAACTGCAACTCAAGGGTGAGGGTCTGCAGGGTCTGTGTTTCAGCAAGCTCTCCAGGCGATTCCGGTATTTGCTCAAGTTTGAGAACCCCTGGTCTGGATACAGGACTGCTCAACCATTCTGGTATCACCAATGTGCTTTTTCTCAGAAATGACAGAGGGAAACTTAGAATATTAATGTCTTTATGTTTGAAGGTAAAGTTCCTGGACCAGATCACTGTGTAACAAATCTTGACATCAGTTGTTCACATCTGGCTATTTTCATTTGGCTAACAATTCTGAAGAAAGAGAGGCAAACAACAACAACAACAAATCACAAAGGAAGTCCATGCTCTCCTTTTAAAATTCACGTAGTACTGAACATTATAATTGAAGAAGTGGAGACTCCCCCTCCTCATGTCTCTACCCGTTTCCTGTGGAAAGTAATCACTGTTCACATCTTGACATGTAAAACAGATCTTTTTCTTCAAACAGTTAAAGGTTTATTTACAAACACACTATCTAAAGCTCCCTCCCCTTTTTTTGTTGAGACATGTCTTGCTCTATCACCTAGGCTAGAGTGCAGTGGTGCGATCATAGCTCACTGCAGCCTCGACCTCCTGGGCTCAAGCAATCCTCTCACCACAGCCTCCAGAGAGTAGCTGGGACTACAAGGGTGCACCATCATGCCCAGCTAATTTTTTGATTTTTTTTTTTGTAGAGACAAGGTCTCACTGTGTTGTCCAAGGTGATCTTGAACTCCTAAGCTCAAACAATCCTCCTGCCTCAGCCTCCCAAAGTGCTGGGATTACAGGCATGAGTCACCACACCCAGCCAAAAGCCCATTTTTTAAATATAAAAATTACATTGCCATCCAGGTGTGGTGGCTCATGCCTGTAATCCCAGCACTTTGGGAGGCTGAGACAGGTGGATCATCTGATGCCAGGAGTTTGAGACCAGCCTGTCCAAGTAGTAGCTGTCTCTACCAAAAATACAAAAATTAGCCAGGCATAGTGGTGGGCGCCTGTAATCCCAGCTACTCGGGAGGCTGAGACAGGAGAAGCACTTGAATCTGGGAGGCAGAGGTTGCAGTGAGCCGAGACTGTAACACTGCATTCCAGCCTGGGCAACAACGGTAAAACTCTGTCTCAAAAAAACAAACAAAAAACAAAACAAAACAAAACATTATGTTACCTTAACATTTGTGAAATACTCCAGACACAGGAATAATAAAGCTCTTATAATCACCTCAGTGATAGAGATGCAAGGAGCATTATGTGTTCTAATATTTGACCCCAGTTCCTGACACAGAGCTCCTAATGCCTGGGCATTTCCTGGGTGATTGGAGGTTCTTTTGTTCTAACGAAATAACCCTTAGTGGGTTCCTGAATGGTTATGGTCACCAGGAAGACACAGCCCTGATTAGAGGCCTGAACTTTCAGCCCTCCCCTCCATCCTCTAGGAGGGGAGAAGAGCTGCAGATTGAGTTAATACTCTATCATGCCTACATGATGAAGCTTCAATCAAAATCTCTAAAGTATGAGGTTCAGAAAGCTTCCAGTTTGGTGAACACATCCATATGCTGGAGAGGTGATGCACCCCAAGTCCATAGGGACAGAAGCCCCTGTGCTGGGGACCCTTCCAGATCTTGTCCTACATACTTCTTCATCTGTATCCTGTACCACATCCTATATAATAAACTGGTAAATGTGTTTCCCTTAGTTCTGTGAGCTGTTATAGCAAATTATTGAACCTGAAAAGGGGGTTGTGGGAACCCGCAATTAGTAGCCACATTGGACAGAAGTGCGGGTAACCTAGGACACATTACTCGTGATTGCTGTCTGAAATGGGGGGCAAGCTTGTGAGACTGAGGCCCTAACCTGTGACGCCGGTGCTGACTCCAGGTAGTGTAGTGATTGAATTGTGTACACTTGTTGGCTTGTGGAGAACTGGAGAATTGGTTGGTGTGAGAAAGCTCCCCACACATTTGGTGTCAGAAGTGAAGTGTTGTAAGACTGAGTGAACGGTTTGGGAGGCCGAGGTGGGTGCATCACCTGAGGTCAGGAGTTCGAGACCAACCTGGCCAACATGGTGAAACACCATCTCTACTAAAAATACAAAAAATTACCTGGGCATGGTGCTGGGCACCTGTAACACCAGCTACTTGGGAGGCTGAGGCAGGAGAATCGCTTGAACTCAGGAGGTAGAGGTTGCAGTGAGCTGAGATTGCGCCACTGCACCACTCCAGCCTGGGTGACAGAGCGAGACTCTTGCCTCAAAAATGGAAAAAAAAAAAAAAAAAAAAAAAAAGAGTGGGTAAAGAAAAATGAGTTTTTCCTTTTCAATATTGTTTTCCAATTTGTTTAGTGCATCTCACCTTCTTGCACAGGTATGTGGACATTTCTGAAAACCTCAAGTCCATAGGGCAGCTAGCACTGTGATCAGCCTGTGTTGGTGTAGGGGCGCCCTGGCACAGCTCTTCCCACAGTGGCTCCTGATGGGCAGCCAGGGTCCAAGGCTCCCTGCTGTAGCTGGGCTGCAATCTGTCCACTTCTCTGGATGCTGCTCTAGAGAAGGCAGATGAGAAAGCACATGCCTCACTGCCTGCTTCTGCTGAAGGCTGTGTAAATGTCTGTCTTTCTTCCCACATTCCATTTGGTTGGAAAGAACAAGTCTTTCTTCTTATTTAATAGGTTGGTCTGGGGTCATATCTTGAGTCTCTTCTACGCTGTGAGAAAACTTGATGATCTGAATTGGTCGGCAAGGCTTCCAATACGGGAGCAGTCCCATACGGCAGCAATCGCTCTCGTTAGTTTTAACATACATAGATTTAATACATTTTGTTGGACAGCCTAGGGGAGGAGGTTCCAGTACCTTGCAGAACAACACTGCAGAATTAGCCCACCAAGGGTGTGGTGAGTGCTACTGGGGCCTCAGTAAACCTCTGCCTCAGCTGCAGGACTACATAGCCTCAGCCAGCAGCCATGCCAGTAGAAAAGATCACTGTACTCTGCCAGCAGAAAAGCTGCCTCACTGAGCCTTTGCGGATCTTCTGTGGCATGTCTGCTCAGTTGAGTTCTCAGGGGGTCAGGGAAACAGTCTTGCTTGCCAGCCTGCAGTGCGTGCAGCAAGGTGGGCTGGAAGGGAAATGCATGAGGTGATCTGCAGTACCTCCCAAGATCTGAAGACTGGATAAAACAAGGCTGAAAGTATATTGTCTTCATATTCTCCCAATATTGTTATCAGCATAATTCCATAGCCACAATGTCCTTAAACTTCATGTGTTTGAATGCTTCTAGAACTTGGTTAAAAAAAAAATATGTTTTACTTCTTTAGAATTTCGTCAGGCATTATATAAAGTGATATGTCCTTTCATTTGTCCTTCACAAAGTGCTCAGTACCTACATTTCCAGGCCAGAACTAGGGGCTAAGGGGACCTCAAAATGAAAAAGGAGACAGCCCTGACTCCAAGTCTAGTGAGGATCCATAGGAGCCGCCTAATAACAGTGATCATCACTGCCGAGCAGCTACTACGTGCAACTCAGTGGCTGCACTTCACAAACCACCTCATTCATGCCTCAGACCTGCCCTGCCAAAGAAGGGTCATCTATTACTTCGACAGATGAGCAATCTGAATTTCAAAAAGATGGGGTAACTTGTCCATTGTCACAGCCAGCACATGGCAGGACTGGAATTTGATCCCAGAACTGGGCAAAATCAAAGTTGATGCTCTTTACTTTCTATCACTGTTTCCTATAATTGCCTAAGATTTGGAACACAGCTACACATGCAGCCTCATCACAGTTTTACAGATTTAAACCAAGTGTCAGCAAATTACGACCCATGGGGTCAAATCCAGTCAGTCACCTGTTTTTTGTAAATACAATTTTATTGGAACGCAGCCATAGCTATTCGTTTAAGCATCGTGTGTCGCTGTTTTTGTGCTACAGCCGCAGCATTGAGTGGTTGTTGAACAAATGACCTGCAAAGCATGCAATATTTACTACTGAGCTTTGTCCAAAGTTGGTCTTGGTTTAAACAATTCCAAGTGGATTCCTTTTTATCCCTTTTCTCTCCAATAAGGGAATAAAGGGAACAACAAACTCACCATTCAATGATTTAATGTTTCTGATTGTTTCTAGTTTTGTAAACTTTCCCGAACACGTGATGATGTGAGGCAGGGAAGTCCAGTTGTGTAGAGGGCAGCTCAGCCTTGGAAAAAACTGCGCTGAGCACTGCCACTTACTAACTCCATAAACTTTGAGAAATTGCTTAATTTGCCTAAATTGATTTGTTCTCATTGATTCACATGTTAATTTAAAAATACTTATTGGATACCTACTGCGTGGCAGACACTGTTCTACATGTTGAAGACATAGCAGTGAAAAACACCGGCAAAATCCACACCCTCATGGAGTTGTCCTTCCACCAGGTGGAGGCAGACACTCAAAAAAGAAGTAGAAGTTTGTAGTAGAAAGATGACAATAAGTGTTGTGATGAAAAAGAAAGCAAGAAAGGGGGACGGGAAATTTCAGGGCAGGGAGAGCATGGTTGGAAGGCTGCAGTTTTAAGTAGGGTGGTCAGGGAACTCCCAGTAAGAGTGGGATATTTGATTGAAAACTGGAAGGAGAGAAAAGAGGAAAGTAGGGGAAATATGGAAGAAAGAACATTCCAGCTAGAGGTGAGAAAAATAACAAGACCCTGAGGCAAAGTGTGTCCAGCACACAGAAGGAACAGCAAGGAGGCCAGTGAGCCCCACAGCAGGTTAAATGAGGGGGTCCAGCAGGAGAGAAGGCCTGAGTGATCAGTGCTGGGGCCATCAAACTAGGGTCTGCTAAGTTATTGTAAAGATGTTGGCTTTTACTTTTAATGTGATGGAAAGCCAGTGGAGAGCTTTTGAGGAAAGAGGGACTTAACCTGATTTAATTTTCAATGTTTGGGTTTTTGTTGTTGTTGTTGTTGTTATTTGTTTGTTTTTTTGAGACAGAGTATCACTCTGTTGCCCAGGCTGGAGTGCAGTGGTTCAATCTGAGCTCAGTATAACCTCTGCCTCCCAGGTTCAAGCAATTCTCCTGCCTCAGCCTCCTGAGAAGCTGGGATTACAGGTGCCTGCCACCATGCCTGGCTAATTTTTGTATTTTTAATGGAGTTGGGGTTCACCGTGTTGGGCCAGGCTGGCCTTGAACTCCTGACCTCAAGTGATCCACCTGCCTTGGCCTCCCAAAGTGCTGGGATTACAGGCATGAGCCACTGTGCCTGGCCTAATTTTAAATGTTTTAAATGGTCCACTTCCAGCACTGCGTTGAGAAGAAACTGGGCGTGGGGAGAGTGAGCAAGAGTAGAAGGCGTGACCAAGTAGAAGGCAACTGAAAAATTCAGGTTAGAGATTATGGGGGTTCAGACCAGGGTGGTTGTGGTGAATTGGAAAGATGTGGTTGGATTCTGGCTATATTTTGAAGGTAGATCCAACAGGATTTCTTGACAGGCTAGATGTGGGGTGTAAGAAGTATAAAGGTTTTTGATTCACACCTGTGGAAGAATGAGACAGCAGTTGGGGCAGGTTTTGGGGAAAGATAAGAAGTTGATTTTGGATGTGCTCAGTTTGAGACGGCCATTAGACAAATGGGAATATTAAGTGGACAGCTGGATTTATGAGATGGGATGCTGGAAATTGATATTATGGAAGGGTGCTGTTGTTGGTAATGAATGGTAAGGGTGTGACCATGGGAGTGAGTAGCTGAGGTAGATCTTAAGGACCTGAAAAAGATCATCCCTGTGGGTATTAAAATCACCGAGAATTTTGATACGAGTACCGCTGAAGAAAGTGGCAGTCAGCCAAACTCAAAACTCCTACAGGAATTAGGGCAGTAATGTTGGCTGGGGGGCTCAGTAGATGACTGCCATAGAGGGCCAGTGGATGGGAACAGTGCGATGACATAAGACATGGAGCCCAGGGGAAGGGGCTTAGGGAAGAAGAGGGATCTAGAAATGGCAGTGAAGGGCAAAGGACAGCTATCCCATCCCTGACCAGTGGCTGAAGAGGCATGAGAGAGAAAATGTCTAGCACTTAAAACAGCTGCAGGAGAAGCAGTGTCCTTAGGCTTCAGTTAGAGCAAGAGGTGAAGGAAATGAGCTCAGAGCAGGCTGAGAAGAGAGATGACTTTCTTTTCTTTTCTTTTTCTTTTTCTTTTTTTTTTGGAGATAGAGTCTCATGCTCTGTTGCCCAAGCTGAAGTGTAGTGGTGCAATCTGGGCTCACTGCAACCTCTGCCTCCTGGGTTCAAGTGATTCTCCTGTCTCAGCCTCCTGAGTAACTGGGACTATAGGCACCCGCCACCACACCGGCCAATTTTTGTATGTTTAGTAGAAATGGGGTTTCACCATGTTGGCCAGGCTGGTCTCAAACTCCTGACCTCAGGCGATCCGCCGGCCTCAGCCTCCCAAAGTTCTAGGATTACAGGTGTGAGCCACCGTGCCTGGCCAACAGGTGATTTTCTTGAGGACTCATTGTGTGATCCTGCAGGTGCAGTGGAAGAATGTCAGAAG
This sequence comes from Colobus angolensis palliatus, assembly GCF_000951035.1. Classification (NCBI taxonomy): domain Eukaryota; kingdom Metazoa; phylum Chordata; class Mammalia; order Primates; family Cercopithecidae; genus Colobus; species Colobus angolensis. The sequence goes on along the minus strand of NW_012118999.1, from coordinate 360,874 downwards.
CTATGGGTGGGTAGTTGTGGGAAATAGGGGTCAGAGATGCTTTGGAGTCCTGGGCTTCTTACGGTGGCTGATGTAGCAGAGATAAAGGATGTAGCAGGTGACAAGGCAGAGGGTGTAGTCAGGGTGTGAGTGATGGGAGGAGGAAGGGCAAAGAGGTCTTGCCAGAGCACTCTGAGTTCTGCGACCCCCCTTGGCTCCTGCAAATGGAACTGCCAAGGCTGGAGTGGGTAAAGTCTACCTTGTGGAATAAGGCTCTTTCTCATTCCTGGAGTGGGTGATGCTCCCCCTTGCCTCCTGCCATCAGAGTCACTGAGGTCATAGCAAGGAACAGAAACCTAGCTTTGGAAAAAGAGAGCTTGCTGGAAGATCTCTCGTGGGCTTCAAGGGCTGTCTGATGTTGGCAGCGGGAGCTCACTGTGCCTCTTTTCAGTCTCTGCTGCTAAGACTTAGCAACCAACTTTCAGTCTCTCTTGCTGTCAGTTCTCATTTGGGCTTTTGAATGGCCCAGTCGACAGCATCAGGTGGTACAAGCATGTTTCCTGGGAAGTCACATTTCTGGACCGTGGGGCAGAGATCAGGGAGTTCAGGAGATTGAAGATGATTGTGAATTGGTCAGATACTTGCCAAAGTGTCTAATTCACTAAACTTAAGCATCTCATCTAGAAGTGTGTCTGTGGTGTCACAATAGTATTCTTTTCATTCAGTTGAGCTGAATGAAATGAGATAAATGAAGACAGCACTTTGCACAGCACCTGGTATTCAGTGGGTACTCTATACCTATCAGCCATTGGTTTTAGAACCATAGGGTCTAGTAATTTGTAATCTCGCTGAGGGACATGTTTGAACTGTTCCTGCTGTGTGTGAATCATTGGGCTCAGGAGGAAGTTGGGGATGAGGTGTGTGTGTGCTGGACAGGATGGGAGTGCTGGGGTCTAGCTAGGTCCCCAGCAGGACTCCCAGCCATGAGCATTGACATTTCAGTGTGCCTTTGTTGTTCTTTATCTGGGTCTGAAGAGTGCACACTGCATTTCTATTTGTATTTTATTGCTTTTTATTGGAGGAAATTCTCCTATAGAAACTTGCTTGAACATGGGGACCCCTGAAGGTCTGGGGACTCATTCTCTGCTAATGCCAAAGGCCTCGGTCGGTCTCCTTTGGTGCCGTCTGCTATAGCAGCCCCTTCATCTCGCTGACGTTTACAGCTGACCTCCGCTAGCTTCTTTTGTGTGGTTTTCCACTTAGTTTCTATTAGGACAGATCTTGAATGTGAGCAGCCATGCATTCACCCCTGGATGAGAATTTTAGTTAGCTCTTTTATTTGGTCATTTAGAATTTATTGGCTTATGTATCTATCTGAGCACTTGTGGATAAATGTGGGCATGATGCATGCGTATGCCCTCTATTGTGTGCTTTAAAGAGATCATAAATGTATCGATGGAAGTTGTATGATAAGAAAAATGAGGTTTGTGCTGGAATAATTTGGGTTCCCACTGAGAAACCTCGAGGGCACCTAAATGTACTAAGTCTGTAATGTATTATTGAAGAGGAGACTATTCTCATTCAGATCACAGTGATTTGCAGCTACTGCAAGGTCATGGAGACCCTTTCTGTGATCGCCTCTGGATTGTCCCAGGTAGCAGAGAATGCTGAACTGCTGATATCAAATGCTGATTTTTCTGATTTCTTGCTTTATTGCTGTGGATCTTGCTGTAAAACATGGGCACAATTTTGGGGAAATAAACTGCTATAGACTTGAGGAGAAAAAGCCCTAAGGCATTTTTTTTGACATGAGTCATAAATAAAATACAGTGGTAACTCAGAAAATAGATGGCTATAGAAATTCTTTGAGTGTGTTACTGATGGTATTATTTGATCATCTTCCTCCAATTTATCCCATTAAATGTCTGAAAAGAGTAGAGAGGTGACCAAAGACAGGTTTTAAAATAGATGATTTTAAAAATATTGGCATTTTTATGCCCACCTGCCAGTGACAGACTAAGTTTCTAAAGCCACGGGAATTTTCCTCATGATTATTTATAATGAATGATGAGATTACAATAAAGTATCTTATCAGTACTCATGTTCAGTCAGGATTGCCACTGAAGAGGGCATAGAATATACTGGTTTGTTCTCTTTGTACTAACTATCATGGTGTTTTGTTACTTCATTCTCTCTGGTTTTAAAGGATTTCATGGCAAAATACATACCTTATTCCTTTAAGTGGATTTTAAAGTAACCATGATGTGAAAAATACTGCATGGTTATTATGAAGTATTTTGATGCCATTTGCCTGATTCTTAGAAGAGGAAAATTTATAAAGTTATGTTATCAACTTGAATGGAAAAGAATCATATTTTTATTACATAGTAAAATTCATTAGGGTAAACAGGATATAAACATTAGACTTTGTGTATGGATAAATATTTCAATTGTCACAGACCATAAAACATTGCACCTATAATATACAATTAACTTCACTCTAGACTGAAAAGCAGAGGAGTCTCCTTTATTCCTGGCCCTGTGTTGGGTCCCTCTTCTCTGACCTGGCTATAGCCTGACACCCTCCATGCTGTCTTGTGGCAATTCAAAGAGCTCCCAGGCCATGGTGGGGTAACTTGCAAAGCAGCTTTCTCACAAGCCATTCAGAGAGAATGGACAGTGTCCTAAATGTAGATTTGGTGTCGGATATAATTCTGGCATCTGGATGGCCCTTCCTGAGTGGGCCAGGGCCGTTTTCATATGCACTTGTCAAGGCTGGTGCTGGCATGCAGACTAGGGCTGCATTAGCCCCAGGGATGCAGCGGCCATGTGGCCCCCCACAGAGATCCCTATCCACCGGCAAGACAGCAGTGTTGGACTCCAAGTCCACTTCTGTGCACCTGTCCCAAAAGAATATAGCTGCCATTTGTGTGAGATTTGACACACCCTCCCCCAAAGCCAGGGTATGATAGTCCCCAGGTAGCTGTAGTTGACATCTACATGAGAGCCTCAAGACCATTCCTATCATTTTTTCCCATCTGACTTTCCCACCTCCAGGCCTTTGCACAGATTCTCCCCTCTGCCTGGGACATGATTTTCACCAGCCCTTCTCTTGGCTACTTTCTACTTGTCTTTCAGAACTCAGATTAAAGTTCCTCCCCCTGGCGGCCTTCGGAGCCCCCAGGCCTGACCGAGATGCTCTTCTAATCCCCTACACTTCTGTTAGTGAAGCCTTTCCTGCTCCCGAGGGAGACTTTGGTTTGTATAACTGCCTCCCCACCAGGCTGCAAACTATTTTCTCTGTACTTTCAAAAACTGCTTCTCTTTTACATTTAAATATTTAACTCATCTTGACTTTGTTTTAGTGTAAAATGTGAAGTAAGGATTTAACTTTATTTTCCAGCTTTGCTTACAGAAGAATTCTTTCCTTAGTCTTTTCCCTATCTACACTGAGAAGATCACAACATATCATTCAAAATTTGAGAGACCTCTACATGCCAGCCACAGTGGTTGATGTTGGGGATGCAGAAACGAGTAACGGACTGCTCCTGACCTCAAGAAGCTTCCCTTCTGTTTGAAAAGACATCAGTATAAACAAGCATTCATTGGATTATATGAAATTGTCATCTTTGTAGGTCAAAAATGGTCAAATATTGGCAATTTCGCATGGTTTAACCCAATATAATACAAAATAAACACAGTGTTTTAGGTTGCATTTCTCTGAAAAATGGAGCCCTAGAAAATATACACATAGATGGTTTATTTGGAAATGATTCCAGAAAGAGACCCAGGAAAGGAGGGAGAACCAATACACAAGGATGCTTTTTGGAGCTGCCCGGCGCTCAGGCCACTGGTGTTTGAGCAGCTGAAACGTCCATGGAGTTTTGTGAAATGTGCCTCAGCATGGTCTGCACAGGGGACAAGGGGGGAAACTTAATCCACAAGGGGCCCAGAAGGATTAGTTACCTCCCTCCAGTTCTTCTGGTGGCCCCGTGCATGTGTCCAGGGGTTTCTGTGGATGTGCCAGTCTTGGCATCAGAGAAAGCCTGGAGCAGGAAGTGAAAGATGAGCAGTGAGGGCTGAGTGGTGGTGCAGGCAGACTATTCCTGCATGAGGCTGATCGAGTGGGCCTGGGACGAGTTGCTCTAGCAGTGGCTGCAGTGAAGGATGGCGCTGAGAGGACATGAAGAGATGTTGGGTGCAAATGATAGTGGTGGTATATCCAAAGAGGAATGGTTAATTCTATGAGAGTTTGACTGGGGGGAAGTAAGGAGTAGTGACTAAGGAAATAGAGGAAATCTTCAAGGATTCATTGGCACCAGCGTGGGGGGCTGGGAGTGGGCATTTCGGGTGGAGGGAGCAGCAGGAAAGGACACAGCACACTGGGGGAGCTTGGAGTAGATTGACGTGGTGGACACGGGGCTGGGCAGAGACCAGAGCAAGAAGCAAACTTGGTGGGGTGTATGAATTTGCTAGGGATGCTGTTATGAAGTACCGTAAACCAGGCAGCTTAAGTAACAGAAATTTTTTGCCTGTAGGCTGGAAGTCCAAGATCAAGGTGCCAGCAGTGTTGGTTTCTTCTGAGGCCTGTGAGGAAGAATCTGTTCCATGCCTGTTTCCTAGCTTCCTGTGGTTTGCTGGCAATCTTTGGTGTTCCTTGGGTTGTAGAAGCATCACCCCAACCTCTGCCTCCTACCCTCTTTATACAGAATACTCTTCCTACAGTGCTGTCTCTGTGTGCATGTCTGGGTCCAATTTTCCCCTTTTTATAGGGATACCAGTCACGTTGGGTTAGGGCCTATCCTAATGACTTTATTTTAACTTGATTACTTCAGTAAGGACCCTCTCTCCAAAAGAATGTCACATATTGAGTTACTGGGGGTAGGACTTCAGCATGTGCAGTTTGGGGAAATCAGGGAATCTGCTGGGAGTCAGAAGCTGAATGGAGCCGCCTCTGCTGGTCTTGCTGGGCTGTCAGTTCCCTTTGTCTTCCCATGTTTTGCAGTGAGCCGCAGGTGTTGAGTACTACTTCTTACACCTGGGCTTGTTTCTCTTCCAAGGATCTTACCTGCATGCGATGTTGCAAGGCAGTTCTGCGGGGGTGTATATTTAAATAGAGTTTTTAGAAAATGTCTTTGAACATATGAATCTGCAACATCTTTCCGGGATTAGATCACTCTTTGGTCAAATTTTATGCCATGGAAGTGTGATGATTCTCTTTATTTCTGGGACTTTTTAGAGGGTTATTATGTGTGTATATGTTGTTAAAGAAGGTTGGTGTTAATGAGCTCGGGTTTTATTAGATCCTGCAGAGCTACTTACTGACAGGCTTTAAGGCAAGAGTGGCATGGTAAGATTAGTGTTTTTCAAAGATCGTTCTGAAAGCAAGATAAAAAAGGGATTTGAAGAACTCAAACTTGGAGGCAGGGGTGCCAGGAGATGACTCAGGCAATGATTCAGGCACACAGCAATGAGAGTATGAACTAAGATTTGGATGCATGGAAGAACCCCCAGGAGCTTTAAAAACAACCCAGTGTTCAAGCCCCACCTCAGACCAATTAAACAATCCTTGGAAGCTGGGCCCACACACTGACATATTTTTATTGACGTTCCCTAGGTAATTCCATTCTGGGGTCAGTGTCATGAACCACAAATCTAAGGCAAAGCAATGGGGGAGGTTAATGGCAGGTAGAGTTAAGAGATTTTAAGAAAGTAGAGTGATGGGCAGAAAAATAACTAGAATGAATATGGTGTCTTGCTTACTTAGGTGTTACTATAGCTACCAGGTATAAATTATACATTTCTAAAGAATTATAATGTGCCAAGGTACACTTAACACAAAATTATATTAAATATGACATAATCTGTCTTTGATTCAGAAGGCATTTTGAGACCTGCCTATATATCTCTAGGACACTGTTACATACATAAATACACTTATCGTTAAACACCACACTAGAGATCCACACATAGAAAGAAAGGATTGCATCGCAAACTACTGCCATCCACATCTTCCTGTGACACCATTTCACTCACATCAGTGCCCTGCTCAGAACCTTTAATGACTCACCAATGTTTACAAAATAAATTCCAAATTCCTTACCTGGAGATTCAGGACTCAATGCTTCCACCCATCCCATAAATAAACCTGCTTCTCAGCCAGCCTGTTTTCTATGGGTTTTAGGCTACTTCACTGTGATAATTAGTATCAATATTGGGTGTGTGATATACACCATGCACTATTCTAGGCACCAAATACTGTATTCTTTCTAGTTCTCATAACAACACATATGGTTGGCTTTGCTGTCTATCTTACACATGAGAAAACTTAGGTTCAGTAATGTTATGTAGCTTGCGAAGCTTTCACAGCTAGTAATTAGTAGAGCTGGGATTTAAATCCACAACTAAAACCCCTGTCATTCCCACCACACTACACTGTGCCCCAACGGGAGCACTTCACTTTCTGCCATTTTGCATGCTGTAATTTCCTTCTGATGTGGTCCTCCTCCAGTGCTGTGCTGGTAAATGTTTAATAGCTGGCTTTCTCAGTGTAGCTTTGACATGAATGTTGGTTGACATTTTAATTTACATTAATGAGCACATCAGAACTTGACTGTTTATCAATGATGTGAAGGACTTCTTTGCTGAATCAGATAATAATAGTGCTAAAAGAAGATTTCTTCCTTTTTTGGGATCATCTGCCATGTAACAACTACAGATATGAAATATTTTTAGGTTTCTTCTGCATGGTTAGTATTTTTCTATCACTTTCTTACCTCTAAACAACCAACAAAACAACAAATCAAGTCATGCTTTGTGGGGTTTCCAGATTTCTGTTGTGTCAATACTCTCACTATAAAGTTAGGAAGAGATGGACGGAGACACACTCTTATATATACTATTTTCACTGTGGAGATGCAACCAATGTAAATAATCTCAAGAACATAGATAACAGTAAAATGCACTAAAATAGGAAGTGATGAGTTCTGAGTATTTACTGCCTTTTTAAAAAATTTTAGTTTAGGCCGGGTGCAGTGGCTCACGCCTGTAATCCCAGCACTTTGGGAGGCCGAGGCGGGTGAATCATGAGGTCAGGAGATCGAGACCATCCTGGCTAACACAGTGAAACTCTGTCTCTACTAAAAATACACAAAAAAAAAAAAACAAAAAAAAATAGCCGGGCGTGGTGGTGGGTGCCTGTAGTCCCAGCTACTCAGAAGGCTGAGGTAGGAGAATGGTGTGAACCTGGGACGTGGAGCTTACAGTGAGTGAAGATCACACCACTGTACTCCAGCCTGGGTGACAGAGAAAAAAAAAAAAAAATTTTTTTTTTTTAAAATTTAAATTCTGGGATACATGTGCTGAACGTGCAGGTTTGTTACATAGGTATACATGTGCCATGGTGGTTTGCTGCACCCAACTTGTCATCTAGGTTTTAAGCCCTGCATGTGCTATGTATTTGTCCTAATGCTCTCCCTCCCCTTGGTCCGCACCCCTGACAGCCCCGGATGTGTGGTGTTCCCCTTCCTGTGTCCATATGTTTTCATTGTTCGACTCCCACTCATGAGTGAGAACATGTGGTGTTTGGTTTTCTGTTCTTGTGTTAGTTTCCTGAGAATGATGGTTTCCAGCTTCATCCATGTCCCTGCAAAGGACATGAACTCATTCTTCTTTATGGCTGCATATTTGCTGCTTTTGAAGATATAATTTATTTAGTGTAAATTTCTATAATTTAATTTTCAGTAACCACCTCATTTAACAACTGCCTCACAATATTTCTGAGAATGTAACAATCAGCTCTCAGGAGACAGTGTGAGCCAGCTTCAGCACACCACTGCTTTCCTTCTTCCTCCCCACTGGCTCAAAGTCTACCCAGTCTTCAAAGTCCAACCAAAACTCTAGCATGCTAGAAAACCTACGAGGAACATCCTTTCCTTCCTTATTGCCAGAAGAAAAAGAAAATCTACCACGTACAACCATGCATCGTTTAATGATGGGGATTATGTTCTGAGAAATGTGTTGCTAGGCAATTTTGTCATTGTGCGAACATCATAGAGCATACTTACACCAATCTAGGTGGTATCACCTGCTACACACCTCGGCTATATGGTATAACCTATTGCTACCAGGCTACAAATCTGTACTGCATGTTACTGTACTGAACGCTGTAGGCAACTGTAACACAATGGTACTTGTATATCTAAACACAGAAAAGGCACAGTAAAAATACTGTATAAAATATAAAAAATGGCATGCCTGTATAGGGCACTTGCCAGGAATGGAGCTTGTAGGAATGAAAGTTGCTCTGGGTGAGTCAGTGAGTGAGTGGTGAGTTAATGGGAAGGCCTAGGACATTATTGTACACTATTGTAGACTTTATGTACACTTAGGTTACACTAAATTTCTAAAACATTTTTTTCTTTCTTCAATAATAAATTAGCCGTAGCTTACCATCACGTTTTTTACTTTATACACTTTTTTCCTCATTCTTTTTTAACTTTTGACTTTTTTATAATGACACTTATCTTAAAACACAAACATTGCACAGCTGCACCAAAATATTTTCATTCTTTATATCCTTATTCTATAAACTGTTTTTCTATTTTTGAAGTCAAATTTTTTAGCTTTTCAATCTTTTTTTTTGTTAAAAATGAAGACACAAATGCATATATTTGCTTAGGCCTCCACAGGGTCAGAAGCATCAGGGTCACTGTCTTCTACTTCCACATCTTGTCCCACTGGGTCTTCAGGGGCAATAACATGCATGAACCTGTTATCTCCTATGATAACAATGTCTTCTTCTGGAATACCTCCTGAGGGACCTGCCTGAGGCTGTTTTACAGTTAGCGTTAAAAAAAATAAAGTAGACTGAGTATACTCTAAAATAATGGTAAAAAGTATAGTATAGTAAATGCATAAACCAGTAACATTGTTGTTTATAATCATTGTCAAGTATTATGTACTATACAGAATTGTACGTGGTATCCTTTTGTACACCGGGCAGCGCAGTAGGTTGGTTTACATTGGCATCACCACAAACACATGAATAATGAGTTGCACTATGACACTGGCTGGCTACAATGTCCCTAGGCAATAGGAATTTTTCAGTTCCATTATAATCTTCTGGGACCACTATTGTCTATGCAGTCTGTATTGACTGAAACATTATGCAGTGCACAACCCCTGCACCAGGCCTTCTTTCGACCTAAATCCTTCCGAAATCCTTCAACCCTTTTAGCGGACACCAGTCCTTAGCCCTTATCTTATTCTATTGCTCCATACTGTCTTTTGGTTTGAGTCAATCTGTTTCACCAACATTCTTTTTTTTTTTTTTGAGACAGAGTCTCACTCTGTCTCCCAGGCTGGAGTGCAATGGTGTGATCTCTGCCCACTGTGACCTCGGCCTCCTGGGTTCCAGCGATTCTCCTGCCTCAGTCTCCCAAGTAGCTGGGATTTACAGGCTCCCACCACCACTCCCGGCTAACTTTTGCGTTTTTAGTAGAGATGGGGTTTCACCATGTTGGCCAGGCTTGTCTTGAACTCCTGACCTCAGGTGATCCACCCATCTTGGCCTCCCAAAGTGCTGGGATTACAGGTGTGAGCCACCATGCTCGGCCTGTTTCACCAACATTCTGACCACCTGTGAGGACAGGGAGCTTGCCTAGTAACCTTTGCACTTTCCGACAATATTTAGCATCATCTTCACACATGTGGCACTTGATACTATACTATTGATCTAGTTGCTTTTTAGATGAATTACTCATATGCAGTTGTAAAATCTCCATTTGTCTCCACCTCATAAAGTTGAGCACAAAAATACCAATCTGGTTCCAGGTGAATGGGAGTTTATTTGCCTGGCTCAGACTCTGCTGACTTCAGGGGCTGCAAAATTTGCTCAGCGTGACCTCGGCATGCGCTGTTCACGTCTCCAGACTCACTTTTTTTGAAAAGATCATCTCTGACTCTCAGAACCCTGGCAGCCCACATGCAGGCATCATTACTGTACAGCATTTCCTGCCTCCCTTGGGTCACCTCATCCTTTTCTTAGGCAAGAATTCTGTCTACCTGTTGAATTTTGAATGAAAACCCAATGGACAGAAGCTCTGCACTGAATTCTCTATTTTGTTCCTTGCTGAGCCTCCATGAATATGAAATATCAGCACAAAGGGGAGAGTCAGCAGGTAGAGATCAACACTATCCATATTTAATGGAGAGGGAGTCTGAGTTCACAGGTAGAAATGCCGAGTTAGAAGAAGGCCAAGTTCAATAACTTGCCTGTGCTCACTGAGTGAGTGTCTAGCAAAAAAGGAATGAATATCTTAAGACACACTTCTATGATTTATGCTTTAACATAGCACCATCATTTTAATGCCTGAGGAGGAGGAAAAAGAAAACAAGCAAATAAGAACAGGATGAAATAACTATTGGTAATCCGAAAATGTCCCTCATCTGCAATGGAGTACAAAAGAGGGGCCGGGGCCCACATCCTTCGCCAAGAATCTGAGCTCTCTGTGACTTGGCAGCCCAGACTCTCCAACCCAATTTCTCTTTCCTTAGGAGGAAGACACTGAAACACTCCCAATCTCTACCCTGTACTAAACAGCCAAGGTTGCAGGGCAGAGCTGCCTGGAGCCTAAAGCACAGTAGTCTCCCTTCTGGTCTCCAAGAATGTGACTTTCGATGTGGAACCCACAGTGATACTGGCCAGTGGCTCCCACAGTGGCTCTTGGTAAGGCTCTCCCAGTGACTGCATGTCCCAGCTTTTCCTTCTCCAGGCCCAGTGGTTTTTGACATCTTCCCAAGAAACTCCTCTGGTGGCAGCATGATCAGTAACAGTGGCTTCACTCACAGCGCCTGCAGTTCTCAATAACTATTCCTTCCAGAAACCCTCTTTGGGGTTCCCGACATCTCTCATGTGTCTCCAGCCTTCTCTAACAGGTGCCAGGGTTCTCTGTAGCTGGGCAGCCATCTGTTAGCATCAAATACACAAATATGTATATTCTTATAATAACCACATAGACAAATGAAACCTGGGTCCCATCATCACTTCTATTCCTGGTCACACATGCTCCTTTTGCATTGGACATAGAAGTACCAGTGAATATTACAACCCAGAAAGATCTAACAAATTCTTAACCTATGTTCAGTCAGACTATAGGTTGCATTCTTGTTCACATAGCTGCTTGCTTATTCAAATAGTTGATCCATTCTCCAACCACCCTGATATTTATTGAGCATCTAGTATGTGCCAGGTACCATGGCATGGAGGATTAGACCCAGGTCAAGGTGCTCACAGTCTGGTAGTAATAATGATAACGATAATGATAATAATAATACTGGCAAATACTGATAGAATGTTTAGTATGCACCATTCCTCAGTAGCATGAGATAAATACTATTATTCTACCTGCTTTACAGATGAGATAAGCAAGGCTCAGAGAACTTGAGTTGTCCATGTTCACACAGCTAGGCAAGTAAATAGACAATATTTCATGTCATAAGCCCATTATCCAGGGAAGCCCCACATGCATGGAGCGTACTCAGATTAAGGTGTGATTCAAACCTACCATGCTAATATACTTGCATTTAATTCTAATTACCTATCTACTATATACAGACATCTAATTCCAGGATTTTTCAGAGGTAATTAAATGTTAAAAAGAAGGAATACTTGTTTTAAAGAGAATGCCACAGGGAGGCACTAACAATAAAAATGAAGTGTTCATTTCAAATGAGAATAATGTTCAGTTTCAGGGTTAGTGTGACCTGTAATTTACATGTGTCTTCCAGTGCTTCTGGCAAAACTCAACCCTCTTTCTGGAGAAGTGGTCTTTATAGTGATGAATTAGAAAGGGCCAGAAAGATTTGTGATTGCTAAAGAACTCTCAGGAAACCTCTTCAAAATAGGAAAGACCAGATGCATGGAACCAATTTCCTTCCATGTGGAAGAAGGTCTGCAGACACAGACAGGGGAGAGTCTTGAAGCAGCCGAGCCGCTGTCGACACTGTGGTGTCTGCTGAATGTCACCTCCCTCTGTTGTGCTAACACTGGCCGTTTTATTCACCCAAAAGGATGCCAGGTCTCCTTGCACTGATCTTTCGATAACTGACAGAGGGCATTTGAACCTAATCGTAGGACCAGCAGCTTGAGATGCTTAATAAATACACACTCTGGCTATAGCCAGATGATGAGGGATGATACCAAATCCCTCATCAGCTCTCTCAATTCAGAGAAGAAGAAAAATCAATAAATACACTGTAAACCCCCCCAGGTTTCATGGGATTGAAAGAAGTTCTGCTGACATATTCGGCCGTTTGTTGTGCTGTCCTGGAGAGGCAGTCCACGGTTTGGTTTCTGTCTTCTTTTGATATTCTGCTTTGGCGATCAGCTAAGAATCCTCACCATGATGAGAGCTGAATTCTCCTCGTGGTATTCTTCCACACACGTTTGGGACATGACAGAAGTTTTTCCTGACAGAAGGAACAGAGGATGATGCCAAAAGGAAGCAGCTTCATGAGCTATTGGCAGTGATTCCACACTTATCTCTAGAAGAAAAGTTGCTTCCAAATGTGCTTTTGCAAAGCAGTAATTCTTCATTGACATCTTTCTAATCATACTTTCCTTAACTACAAATAGTTAATCTTTTTAAGTAATAAAGGACATTTCACTAAAATAGTACTTTGTTTGATGCTAAGAGATTTTGGGGCTTTTGTCAATCTGTTTGAACTGAAGTATGAACCACTGTCTCACTTTGGCTTTAATTATAATTCCTTGCCTTCCTGGCCTCTGGCAGATAACGAAGCATTTTCACATATATTTTCCTATTTTATTCTTCAGACAACTCAATCAAGTGATTAGGTCAGGCATTATATTCCTTAGTTTGAAGATAAGAAACTGATGCTCAGAAGGGTTAGGTATATCTGAACACCCTAAGTGGCAGAGCTGGGATTGGAATCCATGTTTTCTTCACAGCACATGCAGATATGCAAACATGTTTGTTTGAGACAGGGTCTCACTCTCTTGCCCAGGCTGGAGTGCAGTGATGCAAACACAACTCACTGCAGCTTCACCCTCCAGAGCGCAAGAGATCCTCCCACATCATCCTCCCATGTAGCTGGGACCACAGGCATGCACCACTATTTCTCACTATTAAAAAAAAAATTTTTTTTGGGGGGGAACAGAGTCTCACTTTGTTGCTCAGACTGGTCTTGAACTTCTGGGCTCAAGTGATCCTCCTGCCTTGGTGTACCAAAGTGCTGGGATTGCAGGCACGAGCCACCACGCCTGGCCTCAAGCGTGTTTTTTGGGTATCATATATTCTGATTTTTATTGTATTGTATTGGACATATATTTTATTGCTTAGGGTTTCCTATGATTCTCTGAAGATTTCACAATATAGGTATGACCTCCTCAACAAGATTATGAATTTTCTAAACGTGGGGATCCTGTCTTGTGAGTACATGGAGTTCTGTACAGGGATGATGAGGGTGTGGTACATATGACATAGGGAAAGGCACTAGACCAAAAATCCACAGACTGAGGTTTAACCTTGATGATCCTGCGGACTGGCTCTGGGACAAAAGACAAGCTGCTCACCCTCTTTGTGCCTATGAAGTGGGGATCACAAATACTCAATATACAACACAATACACAACAGCGAAAACACAGCTAGACAAATAAAATGTTTAATAAACATGCAGTACATTAAATTGTTGTAAGAAGTGGGAACTCACCATGCACATATGAGGTATAATTTGTTAAAAATTTTTCACTATATAAACTTTAAAACACATTCAAAAGTAGGGTGAATAGCATAATGAACCCTCCAGACTCCATCTCCTAGGTACAATGATCAACTCGAGGCTTAACTTCTTTCATTTCTACCCCATCCGTTCCCCACCCACGCTGGATGACCTTGAAGCAAATCCAAGGCATCATATCTGTATGTTTCCTAGGGCTGCCATAACAGGTGGCTCAAAACAACAGGCATTTATGTCTCCCATCCCTGGAGGCTAGAAGTCTGAGATCAAGGTGTCATAATAGTTGGTTCTTTCTGGGTGCACTGAGGAAGCATCTGCTCACACCTCTCTCCGAGTTTCTTATGGTTGTTGGCAGTCCTTGGGGTTCCTAGGCTTGTAGATGCATCACAACCTGTGTCTTCATGTAGCATTTTCCTTGTGCTGTTGCTGTGTCTCTTCTCTTCTTACAAGATGCCTGTCACAATGCATTAAGGGCCTATTCTACTCCAGTATGATCTCATCTTAACTAATTATGTCCGCGATGACCTTATTTCCAAATAAGATCACATTCTAAGGATCCAGGGAAGATGTGAATTTTGAGGGTTACTATTCAGTCCTCTTCAGCTCGAAATATTTCCGCACATGTCTCTAAAAGAGGACTATTGCAATAAAATAAAGCCACAATACAATGATCACACCTCATAAAAGAGCAATAATTCCCTAATATCATCAGATATCTAATCAGACATACATTTTTCTGAGTTTGTTTAAGTTAGGATCCTTATTATTTGATACATGTCCTAAAGATCTTTTGATCTGCATCACACCTACTTTTGTTTTTCCTTTGCTATATGTTTTGTTGAATAAACTGGATTGTTCATCATAGAGTTTCCCATTTGACTTTTGCTGCTTGCTTTCCAGTGATATCTTCTCAAGGTGATTGATGGCTGATATGGTTTGGCAGTGTCTCCACCCAAATCTCATGTTTAATTGTGATCCCCAGTGTTGGTGGTGGACCTGGTGGAAGGTGACTGGATCATGGGAGTGGTTTCTAATGGTTTAGTACCATCCCCCTAGTGCTGTCTCGTGCTAGAGTTCTCAGGAGATCTGGTTGTTGGAAAGTGTGTATCACTTCCCCCTGTTCTCTCTCTCTCTCTCTTCTGCTCTACCATGTGAAGATGTGTCTGCTTCCCCTTTGCCTTCTGCCATGATTGTAAGTTTCCTGAGGTCTCCCCAGCCATGCTTCCTGTACAGCCTGCATAACTGTGAGTCAATTAAACCTCTTTTCTTCATAAATTGCCTGGTCTCAGATAGTTCTTTATAGCAATGTACAGACTAACACAATGGAGTTTTAAAAAGTCATACGCTAGGTGCAGTTGCTCACACTGTAATCCCAGCACTTTTGGAGGTGGAGGAGGGTGGATCACTTAAGGCCAGGAGTTCCAGACTAGGCTGGCCAACATGGTGAAACACTCTCTCTAATAAAAATACAAAAATTAGCTGGGTATGGTGGTGCGCACCTGTCAACTCAACTACTTGGGAGGCTGAGGCATGAGAATCACTTGAACCCAGGAGATGGAAGTTGCAGTGAGCTGAGATTGCACCACTGCACTCCTGCCTGGGTGACAGAGTGAGATTCTGTCTCAAAAAAATCATATAAATTCATGGATTTAATAATATTTGATATGTTTTAATACATTGCAATTATTAACCTATTAGTACTCAAATAGATCCATCTTTAGCCAGCTGGGCCTTCAGATTGACTCCCGAATTATTTGTTTCTGTCTTTGACATGACCTTAATAATCTTTGGTAGTAGCTTTCTTACTTTGTGGTATGACAGGATGTTCTAGGCTTGTCTTATATGTTTCCTCCTCCAGACTCAGACTTAGAAATTTAAGAAACTTTTGTTCCTTTTTGTGAGAAAAGATACTTAGAGACCACAGTCTGGGCCCTAGGTATGCTGAGCACACTGAGTTAGTCATTGCTTCTAGGCTTTGTCAGAAGATAGAGCTAGGGATTTTTATTTCAGATAAAATATATTATTAGTTCTGCCAGACATGGTGTCTCACACCTTTAATCCCGGCACTTTGGGAGGCTGAGACTTCAAGTGGGTGGATCACTTGAAGTAAGGAGTTCGAGACCAGCCTGGCCAACACGGTGAAACCCAAATTCTACTAAAAATACAAAAATTAGCTGGGCATGGTGGCAGGCACCTGTAACCCCAGCTAATTGGGAGGCTGAGGCAGGAGAATCACTTGAACCCAGGAGGCAGAGGTTGCAGTGAGCTGAGACTGCATTGCTGCACTCCAGCCTGGGTGACAGAGTGAGACTTTGTCTCAAGAAAAAAGATATGTGTGTATGTGTGTGTGTATATATATATATATTATATATATATATATATGATCTATCTATCTATCTAATACATAGAAATATATCAAGAAATATATCAAGAAAATGGGTCTATATATATCTAAAATTTCTAAAACATACTGTTAATATACATATATATATTAGTTCATAGTAATAGTTAAAATTAAAATTTAGGATAAGGGGCTTTTTAAAACCACACCAATTGTATATCAATATCTCCTTTCTTTCAAGCTAAAAATCTTGCTTCTTCATGACAACAAAATACCCATCTGTTTTTTCCCCACAATATGTAAATAATAGTCTTAGGAAAACTATACCAACACCACAACAATCAATAATTTGATTACAGAAAAAGTATGAGATTATTTTTCAGTTCTTTTGTCATTAGGATATGTCCCACTAGAGATGTACGGCCAAATAGCTGGGTTTTAAAGTCAGTTGTGAATCCTCACCTGCCATTTCACTCACTTTCTTTTTCTTTGACTGATCATAGATATCATTTTTCTGTAAAGAGGCATTGCCCAGTGAGTGTTTTCTACCACCAGGGCAGGCTACCTGACCTACAGACCCAATTCTTCAGCCATCATCAGTATTACTTAAAAAAAAAGAAGATATTATAATCAAAGAAAGCTGGCAAAGTCTTGTGATGGACTATTTTGTAGCCATTCAGTGTGGTATTTATGAAGAGATTGTGTTGATGCTTGAAAGTGCATATGATAAAAATGGGGAGAGTGGGTTGTAAAAGTATATACCCAGAAAATGAACTCTGAAATCTGCTATCCATGCAATGAAACAAAGACTAGGCATACCTTTGTAAAACATTATATTAATAATTTAATATTAAATCTACCTGTTTTGCTACTAAAAAAAAAAAGCCAATTGTAAAGGTACTTTCATTGCTATTATGCCACCAACTGGATACACATTTAGGCTCATTCATTTCACTTTACTTTTGACTTTTATGTTTTGTAAATTTTCATTTTGTTTTATGATTATATGAAATGTATATTTGGTCTGAAAGTGACATCCACAAAATAAGTCCCATTCAATGAAGTCCTAATTCTGTCTCTTCCCTCTCTCTTGTATCCCTTTCTCCTCTTCCCTGTAAGTAACATTTCATTCTTTTTATTTATGGCTGCTGTGCCATTTAGATAATACAAGCAAACACTTATAAACTATCATTCTCTTTTCTTTATAAAAATATAAATCTTTTAATATTCATCTAGTTTTTTTACTACATTGTTTTTAGTTTGGTCTCTCTCTCTCACTGCTCTGCTCCCCTGACCAGTACATATTTGGTATTTAGGAAAATTTGAAATTGTGTGTTAATGGTTACCTTTATATGAGTACCTTTATATAAAACTCTTTGTTACACCTTTTTTTGCCTATTGTCTGTTGGTTGTCTAGTAAGAGTGATGTTGATATTAGATAGTGACAACTTCATCCCATACACTTCCAGCTCCTGATCTGAAGTCCTATCTTTTTACTCCTGGTTAATACCTAAATGTAATTAGTGAGTTTATCCTCCTTTTCATACATGATCCTCATTCTCCCTCCATAGTTGAGAGATGTACATTACTTATGTTGTCAGAGTGTATAGCCATTATGTACTACACTGTCTTCTTTACAGCCACCAATCCTTATGTTGATGTCTTTTCATATATTTAGTAGATGCCTTAGGAATGTTTTAATGGAAACACATTCCTTGAGTTCTTGAATGTTTGTAATTTTTTTTAAAGCCCTTTGTATTTGTGCATCAGTTTGTTCAGATATCAAATCCATGACAAGATATAAAATCATTACATTTTCTTTCCTTGTGTTGCTTAAATATGTAATGACTTTTTGCATAAAGCATTGTTGTCGAAAAGTCTGATGATATTTTGATTTTTCCTTCCCTCAGAAGTGACTTGGTTCTTTGGCCTGGATGCCCAAAGATACTTGTCTTTTCTCTTTTAAAGACTAATTTTACTAGAATACATCATTCTAGGCCAGTATTCCTAGGGGTATAGTGATATCTCATTAAGCAGTTTTGTAGTTTCAGGAAAGTTTCAATTTTTTTTATTTTCACAAAGCTTTACTGAATGATAGTTTTTAGTATTTGATCTGTTTCATTGCTTTGATTTTGTTTTTCAAGGACTTATACAGTCTTGGGTCTTGTCTGTCTTCTCTAATTGTCAATTTTCTCAAATTTCTTTTACCTCTTCATTTCTTTTTTATTTAAAAAATGTCCTGCCTTCCTTCTTACATTTCCATTAAGGCATGCTTTTGTGTTACTTATGGCTTAGTCCTTATTTCTGAAATAAACTTTTGTTTTGTTTCTAAGTACTAATCACCTCCTTTTTAAATCTTTTTTTTCTCATCACCTAATTTATGTGTTTTTCTAATTCTTACTTGTTTCATAGATTCTATTATTTTCTTCCTTTTCGTTTTTAAAATGGTAGGTTACAGTTCACTCTAATTGCCCAAAGGGATGTTGTTCTGGTCCTTATTCATGTTTTCCTTAGAATAACTTTGAATGGAATCAACTCTAATACCCCCTGCTCAAGTTTTTTTGGTCATTTCTTTAAGTGAAATGAGTTTCCTTGTACTTTGGCAAAAGAAGTAAGGGGCGACTGGGCCAGAGTAGTATTTTTAGAATCCTGGCTTTGGAGCTTTCTCTTGTATTGTATTTGTGAAGTGATCAAAACCTTCTGAGATCTGAGACCCCCCCTCACCCGCTTTTACCTGGGCTTTGTCTTTGCATTTCCCTATTGTTGTTATTCTGTTTGATTTGGACTCTACTCTCAGCAGTTTCACTTCAGAGTGGGACTTTCTCTTGGAAGGGAATTTTAGTTTATTATTTTTGAGAGTTTACAGAACCCAGACTGTTTAAGCACATCCAAATTTTAAATCTCACTGTGGTCTCCTTGGACATACTTGCAAATTGTAGCTTTGCAGAAACCCTTTCCAGTTTTGGTTACCAATCTCAGGATTTTGGTATTGCTCTTCTTATTGTTTCGCACGTTCTTATCGATGATTAAGAAAAAAATTTCTGAAACATACTGTTAGGACTGCCATCGCTCTATAATCCCCTCACTATAGCTTAGCATTGCTCTTATAATAATTGAGTACATTTTCTATATATTTAGGAGCCATTTTGCATTTCCTTCACTGTGAACTATGTGTTTACACATAGCTTTAGAGCCCATTTTTCTTTTTTAAAAATTCAGATAAAATTCACATAAAATGTAATTGTTTTCTTAATCTTATTGTAAGTTTGTTCCTTGCTAGTGTATAGAAACACAATTGCTTTTTATATATTCATCTTGTATCAAGGATTTTTAATATGAGATCACCTCATCGCTGAACAGAGAGATAGCTTTAATTCTTTTCTAAAGTGAATGCCTTTTATTCACTTTTCTTGCTCAATTGCCCTGGCTAGAACTTCCATTACAGTACCGTATTAAATGTAGATATGGCTATCCCTATCTTCTTCCTGATTATAGGGGGAAGTTTTCAGTCTTTTACCATTAAGTATGATGATGGTGTAGGTTTTTATAGATGTCATTTATTAGGTTGAGGAAGTTCTTATCTATTTCTAGTTTATTGAGTGTTTTTTTTTTTTTTAAATCGTGAAAGGGTGCCAGATTTTGTCAAATGCTTTTTCTGAATTCATTGATATGGTTATGTCATTTTTGTTTTTTATTCAATTGATATAATGTATAACAACTATATAATGTATTACAAATTATCAATTTATTCAATTGATACTAATGTATTGATTTTTTTTTTTTTGGATGTTGAACCAACCTTTATTCCTGGGATACATCCCACTTGACCATGGTGTATAATCCTTTCCATATGCTGTTGGATTCAGCTTTCCAATATTTCACTGAGGATTTTTGTATATTCATAACAGACATTGGTCTGTAGTTATCTTTTTTTGTTGTTGTGTCTTTGTCTGTCTTTGTTACTTTGGCCTTATAGAATGAGCTGGAAAGTGTTCCATCCTCTTCTATTTTTTGGAATAGTTTGAAAAAGATTGGTGTTAATTCTTCTTAAACATTTGGTAGAATTAATCAGTGAAGACATTTAGTCCTCACCTTGTTGGAAATACTTTGATTACTGATTAAATGTCTTTACTTATTATAGGTCTATTCAGATTTTCTATTTCTTCTAGAGTTAGTTATGGTAGTTTGTGTGTTTCTAGAAATTTTTTCATTTATCTAATTTGCCGACATACAATTATTCATAATATTATTTTATCGTCCTTTTTATTTCTGTAAGGTTGATAGCAATGTGTCCTCTTTCATTCCTGATTTTAGTTTTCTCTTTTTCTTCATCAGTCTAGCTAAAAGTTTTTCAATTTCTTGGTATTTTTAAAGAACTAATTTTTGGTCATTGATTGTCTCTGTTGTTTTTCTATGTTCTACTTTGTTTATGCCTGATTTAATCTTTATTATTGGCTTCCTTCTTGCTTTGGGCTTATTTTGCTTTTCTTTTTCTGGTTTCTTAAAACAGAAAATTAAGCTATTCATTTGACATCTTGCCCTTTCTAAAAGCAGGCCTTTAAAGCCATGAATTACCCTCTGAGCACTGCTTCTGCTGCATCTCATAGGTTTTGCTATGTTGTATTTTTGTTTTCATTCATCTCAATTTATTTTCTAATTTTTCTTGAGATTTCTTCCTTGACTCATTGGTTCTTTAGAAGTGTGGTGTTTAATTTCCACATATTTGTGAATTCTTCAAATTTCCTTCTATTGTTGATTTTCAATTTTATTCCATTGTGTTTGGGGAGCATATTTTGTATAATTTCAATATTTTAAAATTTCCTGAGTCTGTTTTGTGGCCTAAAATATAGTCTATCCTTGAGAATAATCCAAATGTTCTTGAGAAAAATGTGTATTTTGCTATTTCTGAGTGAAGTGTTTCATAGATATCAGTTTAAATCTAGTTGATTTATACTGTTATTCTAGTCATTTTTTCTCTGTTGATCTTCTGTCAAGTTGTTCTATTATTAAAAGTGAGTTAGGAAAGTTTCCAACGATTATTGTTGAACCATTGATTTTTCCTTTTAATTCTGTCAAGTTTTGTTTTTTATGTGTGTTTTAGGGCACCATTCTTATATACATATATGCTTATAATTGTTACATTGTATTGATGTATTGATCATATTCCCATTATATAAAGTCCTTTGTCACTGTGACACTTTTGGTCTTGAAGTCTATTCTGTCTGATACTAGTATACTCATTTTAACTCTGTTTGCAAGGAGTATGTTTTTCTGTCTTTTAACTTTCAACCTGTGTTTGCCTTTCAAACTAAGTGAATCTCTTGTATATAGCAAATAGGTGGATCATGCTTTTTAGTATCCATTCTGCCAACCTCTGCTTTTCCATTCAATAGTTTAATCTTTACATCTAATGTAATTATTAATAAGGAAAGATTCCCTTCTGCCGTTTTTCCATTTGCTTTCTAGTTGGATTATCTATTTTTATTCCTTAATTCCTCCATTACGGCTGTTTTTTGTGTTAAATATATATTTTCTAGGGCACCATTTAGGAATATCCTGATTTTTCTTTTCTTTTTGAAAGATAGTTTGGCTAGAATTCTTGGCTGACATTTTTTTTCTTTTAGTACTTTGAATATGTCATCCCACTGCCTTCTGGCCTCCATGGTCTAATGAGAAATTGTTTTATTTAGAGCACCTTGTATGTGGTGAGTTGCTTCTTTCTTGTTTTCAAGATTTACTCTTCAACTTTCAACAATGATGTGTCTGATTTGTGTCTTGGTATATATCTCTTTGAGTTTATCTTAATTGAACTTTGTTGGCTTCTTAGATGTGGAGATCAATGCTTCTCATCAAATTAGGAAGTTTTTGGCCAATATTTTTTCAATTATTCTGTCTTTCCTCTCCTCTCCTTCTGATACTCCTATTATGCATTTATTGATATGCTTGATGGTGTCCAAAATGTTTCTCAGACTCTTTCCTTTTTCTTTATTTTTTCTTTCTGTTCTTTAGATTGGGTAATCTTAATTGACCTATCTTTCAGTTTGCTGATTTTTTCTTTTGTTTGAAATAATTTGCTGTTGAACCTTTGTTGTAAAACT
This sequence comes from Colobus angolensis palliatus, assembly GCF_000951035.1. Taxonomy (NCBI): domain Eukaryota; kingdom Metazoa; phylum Chordata; class Mammalia; order Primates; family Cercopithecidae; genus Colobus; species Colobus angolensis. The sequence goes on along the minus strand of NW_012118999.1, from coordinate 338,695 downwards.
TCAAGTTTTGTTATTGTACTTTTTAACCCCAGAATTTCTATCTGGTTCCTTTTAATCACTTCTATCTCTTTATTGATATTCTAATTGGTAAGATATTGTTTATATGCTTTCATTTAGTTCTTTATGCGTGGTTTTCCTTAGCGCCTTAAACATATTTAAACAGCTGATTCAAAATCTTTTTCTAGGTACTGAGATACCTCAGAGACAATTTCTATTGATATATTCCCCCCTGTGTATGGACCATACTTTCTTGTTTCTTTGCATACTTCATAATTTTTTTGTTGGACCCCAGAAATTTTTAATATTACAATGTGTAGATTCTGGAAATCAGACTCTTCATCTTTCCCATGTTTTCTTGTTTCTACATGTTGCAGTTATTGTTTTTAGTGGTTTTCCTAAACTAATTTTTTAAAAGTCTGTATTTTTGTCGCTTGGGACCACAAAAGTGTATGTTCTGTTATCTTAGTGCTCAGATTATGGTTGGATACAGAGTTCCTGACATGTTTTGAAATAAAAAAATCTTCCAGTCTTTGTAGAGGAGCACTATGTGTGTGTTGGGGTACAACTTCAATAAACAGCTTTGTTTTAGTCCTCACTTTCTGCTTCTGCAGAGAGTAAAGTCAGTCAGAGGCAAGAGCTTAAGGTATGCTTACGTCTTTCTGGAACATGTGCCCCGTCCTGTTTGTGTGTAGTCTTCCAGATTACCAGAAATATGTCGGAGCTTTTTGAAGACCTTATTCCCCAATACATATAATTCCTCAGCCTTTTCTTCTAAGTTTTTTTGTTAGTCTATTGTTTGCCCCAACTGTTATCCATTGCTTCGCATAGCAGCAACTAAAACATTTGCCTGTAAGTGTTTTTGATAAATGTCCCTTGGGTAGCAGTTATAGTGCTCAGTGGGTACCAGTTGGGTGATCAATCTGTTCTCTCACTTGTTTCTGGATTTTGAGTCACAGTGAGAAAAATTTTCCCTCTCCGTAATTCTAGAGCAATTTACCGATGCTTTCTTATGGTGTTTGTATAGATTTGCTTTACATTTAAGCCTTTAATCCATTTGGGTTTTAACGTAGTGTGTGGTGAGAGAAATTTATCCAATTTTATATCTTTCATATGGCTATACAGTTATCCTCTCTGCACTTACTATCTTTTCCTACTGATTTGAGATGCCTACTTTATAATGTACCAAATTCCCATGTGCAGTTAGTTCTATGTCTTGGTTTTCTATTCTGTTCCATTGGTTTCTCTAGTCTTGTGGCAATACGACACTGTTTTTCACTATAGAAGCTTTATAATGAAAAAGTACTGTACTCCCCAAATCGTGTTACTTTTTACATGTTTTTTCTTCTTCTGGTTATTCTTGCTTGTTTGCTTTCCAAATGAACCTTGTAATAAACTTGCTTTGTGCCAGAAAAAAATTATGATGATACAGATGGTCCCTGGCTCACAGTGGTTCAACTTACATTTTTTTTGACTTTACAATGGTGTGAAAGCAATACACATTCAGTAGAAACCATACTTCTAACTTTGAATTTTGATCTCCTAGACTAGCAATATGCAATGAGCTGAAGCTTCCAGTCAGCCATGTGATCATGAGGGTAAACACTCCATACTCTACGCTGTACTACTGTGTTGCCAGTGTTTTTTGGATATTGTGATTTGTGTTTTTGCATCCCGTGATGTCTACAAAACATCCATTTTTATTTTTGTTTTATTTTCCCTCCATTTCCTGGTGACGAGACAAAATATCCATTTTTGACTTACAATATTTTCAAATTACAATAGGTTTATCTGGATGAAACCCCATCCTAAGTCAAATCTGTATTTTGTACTGGGAGTGTGTTTTGCATATATATTATCTTCATAAGATCTGATATGCCAAAACATATGTCTCTAAATTTCTTCAAGTATGCTTTTGGAACTTTAAGGGATGTTTTGTAGTTTTCCTCATAGAGGTTTTGGGCATTTCTTATTGCATTTGCACATAAGTATTTTATTTCATATTTTGATGTCATAGATGGGGGCATTTTCTTCCACTTAACTGATTTTTGTTTCTATATATGAAATCTCTTAATTTTATAATCTGCTGTTTTACTGCGATTTCTAGTAGTTTTTCCATTGATTCTTGGGGTTTTCCAGATATTAAAAATATCAGCTGTTGGGATATATATTTGGTAACTTTGTCAGAATTGTGAAAACCGCATGTTAACAAAGTTCTGGGAGTTAGTATTCAGTAATAAGACCCATTAATCAAGTTATTCTCTCATAGGCTTCAACATTTTCTAAGATGTTACTTTACTTTGATTTTAGGCCTAGATCAGCCTCTTGCAAATATAATTTGTTTTTCTTTTGAGACAAGGTCTCACTCTGTGACCCAGGCTGGAGTGTAGTGGTGTGATCACAGCTCACAGAAGCCTAGACCTCCCAGACTCAGGTGATCCTCTCACTTCAGCCTCCCGAGTAGCTGGGACTACAGGTGTGCACCACAACACCCAGCTAATTTTTGTATTTTTTGTAGACATGGATTTCACCATGTTGCCCAGGCTGGTCTTGAACTCCTGGGCTCAAGTGATCTGCCTGTCTCAGCCTTTCAAAGTGCTAGGCTTATAGACGTGCAACACTGTGCCTGGCCGCAAATAGAATTTTTAAAGTAGCATTATCACAACTATCTTAGTCTGTTTGGGTTGCTATAATAAAATACCATAAATTGGTGGCTTATAAACAACAGAAGTTTATTTCTCACAGTTCTTTAAGCCAGGAAGTCCAAGGTCAAGGCTCTGGCATTTTCAGCGTCTGATAAGGGACTTTTTTCTGGTTTGTAGAAGGTGCCTTCAAGTTGTGTTCTCACATAGTGGGTGGGGCAAGGCAGTTATCAGGGGCCTCTTCCCCGCCACCCATCAATCCCCCCCTCCACCCCCGAGATGGAGTCTTGCTCTGTCACCCAGGCTAGAGTGCAGTGGCATAATCTCAGCTCACTGTGACTTCTGCTTCCCAGGTTCAAGGAATTCTCCGACCTCAGCCTCCCGAGTAGCTGGGATTACAGGTGCCTGCCACCACACTTTGCTAAGTTTTGTATTTTCAGTAGAGATGGGGTTCCACCACGTTGGCCAGGCTGGTCTCAAACTCCTGACCTTGTGATCCACCCGCCTTGGCCTCCCAAAGTGCTGGGATTCAGGGGCCTCTTTTATAAGGGCACTAATTCCACTCATGAGGGCTCTGCCCTTGTGATTTGATTACCTCCCCCAAAGCTCTACACCTTAATGCCATCATATTGGTGACTGGGTTTCAATGTATAAATTTTGGGGGCACTCAAACATTCAGAACATAGCAATGACCCTTTATATCCTCAAAGACACATATAGACACAATCATACATGATCATCTGCTTTGCTTTTGAGAAATAAATGTATGTATGGGGCTGAATATATTCTACCCAACGAGGTCACCAGGCAAGTTAGTGCAGTATTTTTGAAAATGTTATCAAACCCATCACCTATAATTTGTCAAAGCTGAGGTAATAGTTCCTTGAATTTTGCTAACATTCTTTTAAATGCAATTTTGTGCCTGTCATTGCTTTTTAATCATAGTAATCCTATGTCACTACATGGGAGTTTGCTATCCCGTTCTAATTCTGAGAAAACAGAGGCTCAGAGGCTAGTCACCTAGCTAGGAGTGGAGCAGAAATCAGAACTCAAATTTCCTAAGTCTTAATGTTCATTCTTTCCAACATACTCAAATGCCTGCAAATCCTGCTGCTGCTCTTACAGCCCATTTCTTAGCTGTCCTCAGAGGAATCAGGAAACAGCTGCTCAGCATCCTCTATTGTAATATTTCTTCATATGCATGAATTCTGCAATTTTGTTCCCTTCCAGCTTCCCCTTCAGCAGGTTAAATAGCCCTGATTCTGTTCCTTGTAGAGTTTATCTTCCAACTCTTTTGTCAGTTTTAACAAAGAGGTTGTGACCCTTGGGTTCCTGCTCAACAGAGATCTTCCTCATTATTTTGTAACCTTTATACCTCCTTCCAGGGAGAGTTAAATAAAGCCTGTGGATTTTTGATCTGAATGTCTGGCAGGCACACGTTCACACAGAAAGGTTTCCAGCAGGGCTTGCTGATGAAAGCCTTACTCCAACTACGGAGTCTCATTCATGGCAAATGAAAGGTGGTGGCATCTCTGCTCATCCCCAAACCCACAAATGGGAATGGTGAAGGTCCAAATTCCAGAGCAAGTCCCATTTTGGCAGAAAGAGAGGTTTTAATGAGAATATTTAGAAACTAGGAACCGCTGGCTAATTACTCCGGGTGAACAATTCTTCTTTGGAAAGGCACCATCCTTTCAGCTTGCTAATCATGAGTAAAAATTACCTCTGACCCAGAATTTCATTACTGCACCTGAGCCAGCCTGAAAACTGGAGAAATTAAATGGCATAAAATAGAAGCAATAAAAAGGAGAATAAACCTTGCACATTAACAGCTACACAGCGTTCTGGATGCTAAAGCACAAAGCATGTCAAGCACACTTCAGTGGATTTTAAGAAATCCACCAGATGCCACTTGTCCATCAGCATCCTAGGGCTCTCTTCCTAGCCTCTTCTCTCTGTACCCACAAAAAAAGGTGCCCAATTTGGATAATGACAGGGTGCTTTTTATCTTCCATAAACTACTACTTGCTTTTTCTCCTTCGGGGAGTGACACATGGCTGATATAACTGTCCTTCAGAGGAAATGGATTCAAGAGTCAGAGAAATGGGTTCAAATCAACCTTTCATGGATGACATCAACATCTGTTATGAAGGGAAGCTGCATAGACCTTTGATAAAAGGAAGCTGTGGTACAGTGGAGAAAGCAGTGTTTGGGAATAAAAGGACCTTAGCTGGAATTTTTGCTCTGCCGTGAAATAGCTGGATACCTCAAGAAGCACTTCTCTGAGCCTCTAAATTAGAGTTGCAAACTGGATTTGGCCTGTGCATCGGTTTTCACCTGCAGACATCTTTATTTTGGCTAAATGTTTTATTTATTTTCCACAGTCCCCACCACTCCCTGGAGGTCAGACTTAGCTGGCTTCCCACTTTGACATCACCCACCTGGCTCCCCTCGTGTGCCATCGCTCGTCATTGCGATAAATCTTCTTAGAATAAGTGTATCTATGTTTCCCTAGTTTGCCGTTGCTCACTTGAGGTTATAATTTCCTAAAGTCAGGAAACTATTTAACTTATTTTCTTCTAGCACAATATTAGAGCAAATTAGTACTTAATAATTACTCATTGATAATGTTTGTGTGTGCTAACAGTATACCCTCCTTTTTTCCCCTTGCCCTTTCTCGCCTTTCCGGGAAAACCTAACAGGGTTAGAAAGCATGTTTGGGGACTGGGCGCGGTGGCTCACGCCTGTAATCCCAGCCCTTTGGGAGGCCGAGGCAGACGGATCACGAGGTCAGGAGATCGAGACCATCGTAACTAACACGGTGAAACCCATCTCTACTAAAAGTACCAAAAATTAACTGGGCGTGGTGGCACATGCCTACAGTCCCAGCTACTCAGGAGGCTGAGGTAGGAGAATCGCTTGAACACGGGAGGCGGAGGTTGCAGTGAGCCGCGATTACGCACTCCAGCCTGGGCAAGACTGTCTAAAAAAAAAAGAGAGAAAAAGAAAAGAAAGGAAGAACACATGTTTGGGGAATGGTCATAAGGTCAGCTTTTATTTTACTTGGACTTTCCCTGCTCCAATTTGGACCTTCCATATATTTAGAGCCACAAATGCACAGGTGTCTGTGTTTGGAAGGAAATCGTTCTGGGTTCTTTTTGTTACTTTATGCTAGCACATTGGGGATTGTGATGAAAGGAGACTAGATGTACAAGTAGAGCAGAGATGATCCCGGAGGTTATTTTGCTCAACACCTTTGTTTTGCAGAGGGAACAACTCACCCCCAGATAGGGCAAGTGCCTTGTTTCGAACCCCATCCCGAGAGCTAGAGCCCAGTACTCTCTCTGTTGAGCTCTAGTTTCTATGTCTCATCCACTCCAAAGAGGCTGCATTCTGCTTGGGTCTTCGCTCAACACATTCATGTAAAGCTAATTAAATATTTTAAATTGACTACCTATACTAAGTTGCTAAAATTGCATTTTTAAAAATGGAGGTAGTGATGTGTTCTTGTAGAACTAAAAATCTGTTGGCTAAGTTTATTTTCTCAAAAGATTTATGAGTCGAGTCACAGAAACCAGATGATTAAAAATGTGACGATTCATTCAATTACCATAAAATTTCTGAGTATTTAATCACATTTTGAGATAATCATTTAGTTATGGTAAATGCTTTTTGCTTACATTTTTCTTTATTTTATTTAGTATGAATTGTTTTATTGTTCCCAAGAGTTACAATGAGTTAAAATGTTACATTGCATTTTCTTTTATAACATGAAATTCAATTGTATTGCATCTAATTCACTTGTGTTCACTTAAAGGCTGGAGTTTTTAGGTGTTTTTCAAGTTACTAGAAGTATAACTTCTCTTTTTCCTCATTCTCTTTTCCTTTCCTTTTTCTCCTCTTTTTCTTCACCCTTCTTCTTTCTCCTAAAATAAATCCTTTAGCATTCTCTCCTGCTGGCAAAGGTCTACAAAGCTGTAGCATGTGACAGCCAGAAGGGGCTATAGAGATTCTCTTGTCAGGGGTTCCTCACCTGTGGTTCACCCACACGTGTGAAGTCCTAGGTGGGCTTTGGTGAGAAGCCCAAGAACTTTGAAATTGTGTGCAAAATTGTGTGTTCATATGCACTTCTCTGGGAAGAGGGTCTATTGGCTTCCTCACATTCTCAGAGGGGTCCTTAACCCCAAAGGTTAGGTAAGAGTCACTGATGAGTACAACAATGCCTCTAGAAATCCAAATAACTCATTCAGGACCACATGACTATTTAGTGACAGAACCAGGATTAGAAACTAAGTCTTTTGGATTCCAATACCAGGTTTATTCTGCTACACCAAGAAAGCTGTTTTAATGAAGTTTTGTATATAGTTGTTATGGCTCCTTAAATCCATATTTCATGGATGGTCTACTAATTAGAAACAAATTACTTATAAAATCAGAGTAATTAAAACATCTTAACCAACATAGACCGAAATGCTTTCTAAATTCCAGGGGCTTTAATTCCTTTCATATAAAATTTCACACACTCTGAGTAAGTCTGATATTATATATAACTGCATACAAATAGAGAGAGTGTGTATGTTGGAGTGGGAAAAGGAGAGAAAACTTCCAAATCAGCAAGTGTTTTCCCCTTCTAACTCATGGGGGTTACTCTTCCTTGGGAGTACCCAGGATTTCTTGAAATCCCCAGGGTATACATTCTGCTATGTCTTTCTCTTCTATTCAAACAAGTGTAACCGAATGCAAGGGAGAATGAAGCCCTTAACAATTGCCACACCCTAATTACTGACAGTGAAGCCGTAAGGACACTGGGCACCATTGCCAGGAACCACAGTCCCACGGAGCACTCTCTTGTAAAGCCTGCAGCCACCAATCCCCTGGTCTCATAAGCCAGAAGAAGACAGTGCTTTCTGCGGTACTTTCTATCAACTCTCTTCTACCACTCCTCATGGACACCTAATCCTGCTGAGCCCTCCCTGTGGGCTGCGTGACCAGGAAAGATCTATGATCCTGGTCTTCACACTCCATTTTCACAGTTTCATCAGGTAGTAGAGATTTCCAGCTTCATTGTCCACATTAATGTAAATTGTTTTCTTTTCAGGCACAAAGATCAACTCCTTCCCAAATGTTCTGATCATAGCCAGCTCATTGATTGTTAACGACTGTGAATGGATATTAAGATTCACCTCTCAATCTCTGTTTAGTCCTCAGTATGCAGAGAGAAGCCTTTTTCCCCTCTCAGATGGTAATAAAGATGATGATTTAATCTTTTTTTCTCATGCTTTAATAGGATACAGACGAATCATGCTGAGGCAGTTTAATCACATTTGTTATAATAGAGGCTGTCATTCTTTGGTTTCTGTTTTATTAGCAGCATTTAAATATCGACAGTAACTCAAATTGCTGCTCAGTTGGCCTAACAGCATGACATCTATTTCCAAAAAAAAAAAAGAGATGAAAATAAAGGAAAGGAAAGAAGGAATGTAGGAAGAAAGGAAGAAAGAAAAAGTTGACTAAGCCTGTGACAGAGGCCATTTGAAGCACTGAGCCAGGCTGGGGTCTGCTTGAGAGGGTGCCAGGAGCCAAGGGTCCCAGAGAGGAGTGGCAGGGGGAGGCTGCCTTTGAGGCCGAGTCACTGACCACACACCCTGAGTGATGGGCTCCTGAGACCTTAGGGGTGTGTGCCCTAGGGAAGACGCTGAAGTTAGGTCTTCTCTAGAGCTTTCAAGTCTGGACTTTTTCCTGCTGTGGTTTCCCCCTCTGCCCACATGGATCCGAGGGTTATTGGATCTCCATGGCTGATGTTTTGAGTGGGTCTTGACACTGCTGAGCTCCTCAGATCCACCATTTCCCTCAGCAATGAGATGATCAGGTGATTTTGCTGCTGCATTTTCCCCACTGGATTCACCATCCCTCTCTGGGCTGTCAGGAGCAGGCAGTGAGTTTTGGCAAGATTAAGACCTCAGCAGCCCACAGAGGCATGTCTTTCAACTGTCTGGATAGGAAAATTCACTAAGCCTCAGACTATGGTGACAACCGTGTGGCATCATGTTCTGGAGCACACAGCACTTGGTGGCAGCCCACTATTCTCAGAGGGTAGAAGGGATGAGTTTTTAATCCATCATGACCATTATTTGGTCTGTGAGAAAGACCATCTGCTAGAATCCATTTCCTAGGTGGAGGGAGGGAGAAGGATGCTACGTAGCAGGCAAGTTTCACAGTTGTATTTCCTCGGCCATTAACTTAGAGTCTGAGTTCAAACATTAGGTATCACCCTGTGAGCCCCCAGTATGTGAGTGGCCATTATGATATATGAATAAATCTAAGCCCCTCATGGTAAAAACTTCTTTGACTGACTTTTATACATTTTTTGGCAGAAGCTTCTTTAAGTGCTTTTCAGACTTTTTTTTCATTAATATGGAAAAAATTTTAGATTATTTAGTAGCAATGGTGTGTGCGTGTATGTGTGTGTGTGTGTGTGTAGAGTTTTGGATCTTGATATTGAAAGAGGGATAGTCCTACAGTCTTTCAGGGACAGTGGTTGGGAGGAAGGCTTGTAAATAAAAGAGACTTCTAGTTTATTTCTTACTAAACCATCTGTACAAACACCCATGGACTTTCATATGATACAAACATTCATATCAGCACCCAAAACTAGACAACCCATGTTAGTCCATTCGGGCTGCTGTAACGTAAATATCAAAAAAATACTGGATGGCTTTGTAAACAACCGAAATTTATTTCTCACAGTCTTGGAGGCTGGGAAGTCCAAGGTCAAGGTGCCAGCAGATTCAGTGTCTGACTAGGGTTTGTTTCTTAATTTGTAGAGGGTGCCTTCTCACTGGGTCTTCGCATGGTGGAAGGGGCAAGGGGCTTCCTGAGCCTCTTTTATAAAGGTGCTAATCCATTCATGATGGCTCTGTCCTCATGACCTAATGACCTCCCAAAGGCCCCACCTGATACCATCACTTTGTGGGTTAGGATTTCAACATGAATTTTGAGGAGACATAAACAATCAGTTCACTACACAACCCAATGGCAGAATCTGGAAGGGACTCGCTGTGATTTTAAGGCAGATGGGATTGGACTAGGAAAAATCTACTAAAGTTTTAGGTTTTTTTTCCAAAGTAGACTGAAAAAAAAAGTGTCAAGAGATATTGCATGTCTCCCTACAATTTGTCCTCTCACTAAAAGAACAGGTCCTATATAAATTGAAAATGATCAGTTTTACCTTTTGGGTACCCCTCTTTGAGGCTGGAAAGAAGATTTTTTTCCTCCCAGGTGCCTCCCTTACCATCTTTCTACATCTAGGCAGAGACTAAAAAAAAAATCTCAAAATCATTTGAGCATATGTGTGAGTGCATGTGTGTGAGAGAGCATGAACATGTAGGTACAATAGCACTATACATTCTGGGAGAGGTCATCTCCATGAATAAAGCACTAGGTTAGGAGCAGAGACATGAAGACCTTGGCAGAATTCCAGTCTCTCATGGACTCTGTTAGTTCAACTATAAGGGAACAAGCAAGAAGATACATGTAGATACCTCTGCAGTCAGTCAAAGGATTATAAATGAAAACCTTCATGGAACTGAGAATTAGCTTGGGACACTGGCATATTACACTGTCTTTTGACAAACTCTGTTTAGAGAGATGCTTCATTCAAGGAAGACAGAATGATAACATGGGGCACATAAAAATATTGTGGCGAGCAAAGGAAGGGATATAATATCTGGGCAATTCAGAGGACAGTCATACCTTTAAAATTGTCACAGTCAGGGCGCGGTGGCTCACACCTGTAATCTCAGCACTTTGGGAGGCTGAGGTGGGCGGATCACGAGGTCAGGAGATGGAGACCATCCTGGCTAACACGGTGAAACCCCATCTCTACTAAAAAATACAAAAAACTAGCCGGGCGAGGTGGCGGGCGCCTGTAGTCCCAGCTACACAGGAGGCTGAGGCAGGAGAAAGGCGTGAACCCGGGAGGCGGAGCTTGCAGTGAGCCGAGATCGTGCCACTGCACTCCAGCTCGGGCGACAGAAGACGACTCCGTCTCAAAAAAAAAAAAAAAAAAAAAAAACAAAAAGCCGTCACAGAACACAGCACAGCAGAAAATTTCACAAAGATTTTGAACTTTCTTAAAATATGCATCAGGGGAGGAAGTCAAAAGTAAAAAACAGCTGGAACAAAGAGGCCGTTGGACAAGATGAAAAAGGAGTTAGATGAATCAAGAGATTGGCTCGTAGCTAGAAGGCAACTGCAGAATTAATGACTAAATTAAAGGCAGCAAAAGCAGAATTGGGGTGAAAAACAGCAGAGTGCAAATGTCCTACAATTTAAAGAGATTTTATTAATAATCTAGATTTTAAATTTCAGATAAATGAAAAACTTAAAGTGGATAGAAGAGGAGAATGTACTTAATTCTTTATCTCTAATAAGTGAAACTGAAAAAAATATAATTATCTATTAGTTCTGAAGTAGATCTATGGTTAAAGAATTAATTTCAGAAGCTTGTTATTTAGTGGAATTAAAAAGCTGATTTTCAAAGCCCTGGATAATATAAAAACCAACCAAATAAACATAACACTAAAAAAAAAAAAAAGAATCTAGAGAGTAAAACATAAGACATAGAATAGGAAATAAATTATCCTTACTTAAAGAAATAGGTTCCATGTTCTCATGTTAGGTCAAAAAACATAATCCAACTTTATATTGCTGAGAAGCAATAGATCTAAAACAAAGTGAAAATGTTTAAATATAAAAGGATAGGTATGTAATGATAATATAAAAACAGGGAAGGAATGTAAATATGAGGTAGAATATAAGGAACAAATTAAACAAGATTACGAGGCATTTTATATTGATAAAATAATATTTTTGACAAAATATATAACTGTCTTGAACCTTTATGAACTGAATAATATTACTTTAAAATACACACAACAATTGCTATTGGAAGTAGAAAGAGAATTCAAACATCACTAATAAAAGTTACTTTGTAACATATATAATTGCTATTGTAGAATTTACAATGAATAATGCTGGAATTTATGTATAAAATTTGGTTTGTGAAAATAAATAAAAAAACCTTTTCCAGCATCCATGAAAACATAATTAAAACTACTTCAAATAGATCAAGAAAAGTAAGCAAATTTTCCAAAAACTAAGAATTAATAAAACAGAAAATTTAAACAATTATAGAAATTATAAAACACTTCTCTAAATAACTTTTGAGTCTAAATGGAAATAAAAACTGCAAGTACAGATGGAGGAAATAAGCATCATCCCAGAGCCTCATTATACCCTTAATTAGAATGTTCCATTTAGGAATTTATGGAATCTTTTCTCTGCATATCATTAAGAAAATACTAGAACAACTATTTTTAGAATGGATTATGTAAGATTTCTTATAGGCAATGGTTATTCTGAGGTTTCTAAATATATCTTCTTCTTCTTTTTTTTTTGAGGTGGGGCCTCACTCTGTCTCCCATGCTGGAGTGCAGTGATGCCACCATGGCTCACTGTAGCCTCAACATCCTGGGCTCAGACGATACTCCCACCTCAGCCTCCTGAGTAGTTTGCACTACAGGTATGCACCACCACATTTGGCTAATTTTTGCTTTGTATATTTCATAGAGATAGGGTTTCGCCATGTTGCCCAGGCTGGTCTCAAACTCCTGCGCTCACAGGATCCTTCTGTCTTGGCCTCTCAAAGTGCTGGGATTACAGGTGTGAGCCACCATGCCTGGCTCTAAATAGATCTTCTAACTTTACGAGGAGGCAGAGTCGCCCCCTCCCCCAATTAAAAAATTATTTATTTCAATGTGAAAGCAAAATAAGAAACAAAATTTAATTTCCAAAATAAGCAAAAGCAAAAAAAAAAAAAAGAAAAAAAAGCCCAACAATAAAACAAAATAAAACACCCAATAATAATAATAATAATAAAACCACACACACAACAAACTGAAACAAAACAAGATACCACCACCACCAACAATATCCTTGTGATCTGGCACAGTGCAAGACCATTTTCCAATCCACACCCTCTTCAAGTCTCCAGTTTGTCATTGTCCCACCACTCTCTGATTGTTTCACTCATTTAAATGACTTGTGTGGCTCTGTGCATTTGCGTTTGCAATCCTTGATAAAGGCTAAGAGCTGAAGAACTTAGATTCTTATTATCTTCTTTTGGGTTAACAGCTATTATGGAGGGGTTTGCACTCACTGAGCCTGCTGGTGGCAGGGCTGGGGCAATCACCCCAGGTGCAAAATAAGTTCAGATGAAGTCTGTACTGGGAAGGCTGCAGCAGGGCTCTGTCAAAATTCTAAGGAAAGATCACTGTCCAATCTTGATTGTGAGAAGAGTTAACTACATCTTCCTCAAGCAAAATAGAGAAATGGAAAAATGATTAAGGAAAGATTGATAGTAGTTGTAGATTTATTAGAATAGTTTAAACAAGATTTCTTATAGGCCATGGCATTCTAAGTTTCTAAATATATTTTCTAGGTCTACTTCATTCCTAGGTGTTTTGCATTCATTCATTTATACTCGTCTCATTCCAAAAAGGATTTGAGGCAGTTCCTAAGGCTGTGGCATATTAATAGGTGGGAATAGTCAGCCCCAGGGACAAGCAAAAGAGAAGTTTAAGATCAATAATAAGACCGGCTAAATGTCAGTCTGCTTTTTATTATCATGGGCACTGGCAATTCTAAACAATGTCAGTGATAAAATATTCCTCCTTGCTGAGATAGACCACTTCACTATTTGTTTTAAATACAGATAGTATTTGTATCTATTTAAAATAGGTGTTTGCATTTATTTTAAATTGCATTTCAAAATTGTGTATCATTTCACATAAATTGGAATATAGTTTGTATCACTTCTTCATTTGTAATAAAACTTTATTTCCAGTGAAAAATATATGTGATATGCCTAAAGGATAACTGGTTGGATTTGTATAGTACCCAGCCCGTGACTTGCTTAGATACATTAAGCTGCCTTTTTCTTCAGAGCATTGATCAACCATCACCATTAGCCTAGCCCCATTTGTGCAGTTTAAAGTTGAGGAACTAGGAAAAAATAAGATTTTTGGCATGTGCCAGTGTTTCAATCCTGCATTTAAAAAATGTCAGGAAATATCACTCTAATTTCTGTTTTTGAAACAGTTGTCACGTATATCTAGTGATTAGCAGGACTGACGTTGTGCCACATTTAGACTCTTAGTAAACTATTTGTTGGATGAATCTTTTCCTAAAACAGTGCATTTCTATAACTTATACCAATATGCATTTAATCCACTTTAATTTATAACTCAGGCCATTCCAAGTATCTTCTCATTGGTTCTTCTTCATCAGATTAGGATGTTTATCCTCCCTTGTGGTAAGCAAATGTCACCTTCTTCTTCATGAAGTATTTGCATAGTGTTTCATTTGTGCTCTCTCGCTCCATGAGAGGAAGGGGAGGTCTGCAAACTAAAAACCTTTTCACTCCTTGGTGTCTTGCCACTTTTCAGTTGTTAGGAAGCAGGCCCCACACAGGCAGGTTAATGTCTTCACTTGACGTGGAAATATTAGCAATCTGCTTATGTGACTTTCCTAAGAAGGTGTTAGGCCCGTGACTGTTCTTTGAGAAAACTAAGATAAAGCAACTGTATTTTAACAAAATGTAGTGCTTTCTGCCCACCATTCTCTTCATTTTCAATTATGGACTCCAGTGACACCTTGTTCCTTAAGAAAATTACTCTCCATTACTCAATTTTCAGGTACAAAATGATCTCCATCTAGGTGGGTGTCTACCGATTCCTTTTGGCAGTGGTGTGTGCCTGACATGGTGGGATCGTGAGGAGGGATGCCTGTGCAGATTGAAGATGTGGCTCCTACCAGCTGTAAACCTGCAGAGGTGTATTCTTTTGCTGCAATTTGGTGTTCTTATAAGTTGTCTGTCACCATCAGGCTCATGAGGAAAGGGACCCAAGAGAAAACAGAAACCAGTCTGAGCCCTCGAGGGTCTTATGTGTGGTATAGTTCAGGCTAGTGTTACCAGGAGGGGTGAAATTGTTTGCTATTGCCCAGACTCAGAGGGCAAAGACAAGTGTGGCCCAGATTGAAAGGAATGCAGGAGGGCTGTGGGCTGTGCCCAGGCTCATCCCTGACAATGCTACGTGTTGGATTTATCATGCTGGCCACAGGTCTGGGCAACCGAGCCCAGGTGTTAACATGTAACTTGCATAAATTGTTCAAAGGAGCTTTGGAAAGATCAGACAAAAGTGTTGCAAGGAGAACAACACAACTGAGACAGGAGATAGACAGGGCTACAATCTCCTATTTTACAAACCTTCCTGTTCCCTTCTTTACATTTTCAGAGGGAAAAAAAAGCACAAAATGCAGTTGTTTTATAGCTTGCAGAGGAGTGACTTTGACAAGCTGTGGAAGGCCTGCAAAGGATTGGCACTGGGGGATAGAAAGTCCTAATTGTCAGAAGGAGAAACAGGTCTAAAGGTTTTTAGACACCTCTCTAGGGGGTAATTATGAATATTACTTGGAATATCTAATATATTCTTGCAGATGTATTCAAATCCACACAATTTTTCTTTGGCCATCTCTCCTTTCTTTATGCTCATGTAGGAGTCCTTGAAAACTTGGTTCCCTAGTGTTATCACATAGCCATATATTCAGGCAAATGGTCCAATAAGGGTTATATTAAAGCTATTTAACAACTGGCAGGGCAAACACCAACCAGTCAAATGGCACCCCAGTGAATCAATACAGATGCACACAACTGGCACAGCTGTCTTAGTACATGCTGACTGAGTGTCAGCTCTGGGGATGACAAGGTGAGCTGACCTTGGGAACTTCAGAATGTCTTCATGAGCTGACGCACCTCATCGGAAAACAGGTGTGCTTGCTCTTTCCCTGACCATGTCTGTCTATTTCTCTCTCACACAAGAGAAATGAGATTTATCAGAACCAGATTAAGGGTCAGGCATACCAAGGCAACAATCTATAAAAAGCAGGAAAACATCACTGGAATAAAAGAGAAATATTATGCCAGTTAGCTTAGGGCTTCTTAAAAAACTGGTGAAGTATAAATTTCTCTCTTATTGAAATAAACAGTAAACTAAAGTGGAATATAAGGCACTAATCTATTTTGATATGTGTCTCTGTATGGAGCAAGATTCATGTGCAAACACAGATTGCACCACCACATCTGAGACCTGCCAGCTGATGATTGCCTGAAGTCTGGGTCAAGTTCAGCTGAGAAATTGGAAGTAAACAAACTATGGTGTATTGCTGTATCCTAGACTTTGTAACAATGGTCGTAGAATTTAGAGATTCCCAATAGTTTGTCACTGGTACACTGAGATGTCACAGATGGGTACACATGTGCTACAAGATACTGTTCCTTTCAGCCCTCAAGGTGGCCGGGCAGGGCCTGCAGCAGCAGAGCTCCTGAGCAGCCTCATATGGGGCTCCTTGGAGGGCAGCCTGAGTGGAGCAGAGTCTGTGGCTGCTCTTTGGTGGCCCTAGGTGACAAGCGTGTTGAGCAACAGCCAGCACTCATGGCTCTAGGTTGATGTGTTGTGGGAGGTCATGGTGCTCCACCACTCAGAGAGCACTTGAGCAGCCACCTGCTGCAGAGTATATTGATGCTGCCTGTTGTGGACAAGGGTCCCGTGGAGCTGTTGGAGAATCTGCGGTTTTGGTGCCTAAGGAGTAGATGATTGGATATGGGGAGGGGTAGAGGTTGTATATGGTTCCTGGGGGCCCAGCTCTAGGTCCTGTTTTAGAGTTAGTCACTCTCTCTATGTATTTTAGTCTCTCTTTTTCTCTATTAGTTGTCTATTGCTGCTGTAACACATTACCATAAATTTAGTGGCTTTCAAGAACATAGATTTACCATCATACGGTTCTAGAGGTCAGAGTCCGTAATGGGCTTCACTAGACCAAAATCAAGGTATTGGCCAGGTGGCATTCCTTCTGGAGGCTCTAGGGAAGAATCCATTCCCTTTCCTTTTATAGCTTTTAGAGGACACTTGCATTTGTCGGCTCATGGCCTCCTCCTTCAGCATCAAAGCCAACAACCCACCGTCTTCAAGTCTCTCTCTGACCCTGCCCTCTGTTTCTGTTGTTGTATCTTCTCTGCCTGACTCTCCTGCCTACCACTTTTCCTTAGAAGGACCTTTGTAGTGACATTGGGTCCACACAGATAATCAGGATAATCTCCCCAGCTTGATCCTTAATTTAATCACATCTGTAGGGTCCCTTGCCATGTGAAACAACATATTCACAGATCTCGGTCACTGCAGCAGACATCTTTACTGGGCTATTATTCCACCTCCCGCACATGTGATGGCTGCCCTTGTCTGATCTGCAGCTGATTCACCCTGAAGGATGACATTCATGCCCTCTGTTTGAGTGTTATCATTATTTCAAAATAGTTGACGTGAATAAGTTTATTGGATTATAAATGTATTCTCATCATTAAAAATATTTCATTATGATATTGGCCAATGGGAAAAAAAGAGTGGTTACATTTTTAAAATATAATTTGAACTGTTATACATTTTTCAAAAGTTATAAAAATGACTTAAAACTTTGTATTATCATAATTATGAGAACAAAATTTCTCATTGATGAGACTCACAGACTTGAAGGATCATCATTAAAAACTCTTGATCACAATGCAGCCATTTCAGCTTTAAAATCTGGTATAGGAAAGTTATGTTTGTTACGTTCATGGAAGCAAACTTGAGTTTCTAATTCTAATTTTAAAAAATATAAAAATTACTGGGAAAGTAATATTCAAATTCAATATTTAACATCTTTCTTAATATTTTATATTTAATTTTTTATCGTGATAGCATATAAAACAAAAAAAGTAACGAGGTGCTTTACACCAAGCTCTAAAGAGATATACCCATACCTCCCCCAGATTACCTCAGTGTACTCTACAAATATTATCATTTTCTATGTGTGGATAATGTGAAAAAAGGCTGGAGAGAATGGATGTGAGTGACATCATCCTTTGTGACTGTATAGGACCAACTCATAGTCGTTTTAAAGAAAATTCTACAAAATGATAGACTATTTCAATATAAGATTGATTGCTATGTTTAGAACACATAATAGATCCCTTATTTTGACCATAAAGAAAAAAGTCTATAGCTTTATTCATAGAATATTAGCCTTTCCTCATGCCTATCAGGAAATGTTGAACAAATTCTTATCACGTGAAGGGGTTCCCAACTATTAGTCTTCTGTGGGTACCCCATGTTTTGGTCTTTCCAAATTATTTCTGAAAGTTTTCTTAGGTCCTTTTTCTTTTTTGGAGACAGGGTCTCACTCTGTTGCCCAGGCTGGAGTGCAGTGGTGGGATCATGGCTCACTGCAGCCTCGAACTCCTGGGCTCAAGTGATCCTCCCACCTCAGCCTCTCAAGCAGCTGGGGCTGTAGGTGTGCACCACCACGCCTGGCTAATTTTTAAATTTTCTGTAGAGATGAGGTCTCCCTATGTTGCTCAGGCTGGTCTTGAATTCCTGTGCTCAAATAATCCTCTCACCTCAGTCTCCCAAAGTGTTGGGATTACAGGAGTGGGCCACTGCACCCAGCCCGTCTTTGGTTGTAAAATAAATCTATAAATTTCAAATAATTTGAGTCAAAATGTCTGAAGAAATAGTATTTTAGGTCAGGCACGGTGGCTCACACCTGTAATTCTAACACTTTGGGAGGCTGAAGCAGGCAGATTCTTTGAGCCCAAAAGTTCAAGACCAGCCTGGGAAACATGGCAAAACTCTATCTCTACCAAAAAAATAGAAAAGTAGCTGGGCGTGGTAATGTGCACCTATAGTCCTAGCCACTTGGGAGGCTGCGGTGGGAGGATGTCTTGAGCCTGGGAGGTGGAGGTTGCCGTGAGCTGAGATTGTGCCACTGTAGTCCAGCCTGGGCAACAGAGCCAGACTCTGTCTCATTAAAAAAAAATTTTGTTCTACTACGGATTGCAGGGGACACATTTATGTTTATTAACAAAGCCAGCAGAAATGACCTCGTAAACCCATGTCCTGTAATGGGGTCCCTGTTCTACTGTGCATGGACATGGAGGAAGGGAAGTGGGTGCTGAAAGGCAGTTTCACGCAGTCCTGGCCACATAACAGTGGACCTTGGGGCATGAACAGACACTTCAAAAGAAGGCATACAAGTTGCCAACAAGCACATGAAAAAATGCCCAACTTCACTGATCATCAGAGAAATGAAGATAGCCACAGATACCATCTCACACCAGTCAGAATGACTTTTATTAAAAAGTTAAAAAAAAAAATACCCAAACAGATATTGGCAGGGATGCAGAGTAAAGGGAACGCTTACACACTGCTGGTGATAATGTAAATTAGTTCAACCACTGTGGAGAGCAATTTGGAGATTTCTTGAAGAACTAAGAGTTGAACTACCATTTGACTCAGCAATCCCATTACTGGGTATATATCTAAAAGAAAATAGGTCTACCAAAAAGACATTTGCATTCATATGCACATTGCAGCCCTATTCACAATAGCAAAGACATGGAATCAAGCCAAGTGCCCATCGGTGGTGGATTGGATGAAGAAAATGTGTTACATATGTACGATGGAATATGATGCAGTTGTGAAAAAGAATGAAATCATGTCCTTTGCAGCAACATGGGTGGAGCTGGAGGCCATTATCCTAAGTGCATTAAAAAAAAAAAAAACAGAAAATCAAATACTGCATGTTCTCCCTTATAAGTGGGAGCTAAAAATTGGGTATATATTGACATAAAGATGGGAACAATAGACACTGGGGAATGTGACTGTGGCAGGAGGGAGAGGAGAAATGGTTGAAAAATGACTTATTGTGTACTGTGCTTATTACCTGGATGACACGTTCAATTGTACTCCAACCCTCAGCATCATACAATGCACCAGGTAACAAACCTACACATGGACCCCCTGAATCTAAAATAAAAGTTTAAAATAAAATATCTTTGTAAAACAAAAAAGAACAAACCTTGGTCCTGGAACACTTTCCTACCAAAAGATAAAGAGCCTGCATGGCCTGCTCTGGGCGTATCGGCTTGTGTGGAAATATCTTTCCCTGTTGCAAGCCCAGTGTATGCTCCTTTGTTCATCTTAGGCAGGTGCATCACATGGCACTGGGCCAACCCCGTCGCTGTATGTTTCCTCCACAGGGAGGGGACCAGGTCCTTCTACTGCAGCAGGGGTGCACATAGCCTGTTGCTCTGTGTGGGCAGTCCGGAGAGATCTGCCGGCCATGGGGGATTGGCATACGTTGCTGAAGCAGCTCTTGCTGTGTCTCTTCTCTGTGTAAGTCAAGTGTTGCTCCATCCAGTGCTTGACTGCATCATATTTTTCTTGGCGACTCCAGCACCATAATGCAATGGGCAGAGTGTTAGGACTTGTCTTCCTGGTGGTTGGTATAGTGGTCGTCTTTGCTATCCTCTTGGTCTTAGAAATCCTCCCTTGGCATTGGTAACCAGTGCATGGGATTCTCCTCCTCTGGGATTGATAATGGTGAATGACATTCTGCTTAACCTGGGTCACAGTGAGAGCCTCTTTGCTCCCCAAAGAACCCTTGGAAGGAGAGGCCAAGAGCAGCTTCCACAGCAGCACATGAGGATAGGTTGTAGGGAAGGAAGACAGGAGTTACTTGGGTAACCTGTGGCCTTCGTGTGTTCCAGGCATCTCTCCCCAAGCCTACCTCTCTCTTCCAGCCCTGTCATTCCTCCGCTCCAGGATCGAGAAGCTAGTGGTCCACACCGAGCTTCTGGCCCCATTTCATCTTGTAGATGTGAAGAAAAAATTCTGTCCAAGTAGTCTTTCCCTGCTGAAGCTAATGCAAATTTGTTCTCTGCTCTCAATACCTTGTACTCACTGCCCAATGTTGTACCACCTCCCACGCCACGTCAATGGTTCTGATACCTGTTTATGACATAGGGTGACATGCATAGTAACTACCTCTTTCATTCCCCTCCTCTGATTCAGGTCAGAATCCCTAAGCAGGGGTCACTTTAGTACTTGGTATGTATTGACAGTAAGTGCTCAACAAATACTTATTGAATGAGTGAATGTATAATGAATGAAGAAATGAATTTTATGGAACAGATGAGATTGCATACTAAATGTTTGAGGGAAAATTGTCAGGAACAGTAATTTATCAAGGGCAAAATCCTTAGGTCCCATTTTTCTGATGTGCCCTTTTTAGCTTATATTCTTAGAAGTTAATTATTTATTGAAAAAGTAGTTTATACTCATTGCATCTATTTTTTTAAAGTTACAGAGAAGTATAAAGAATAAAATAAGAACGGTTTATAATCTCTTGTCTTGTCTCAGAGATAATCATTCCTAGCGTTGCTGTATATTTTTCTAGACTTTTTTCTAGTCATATGTGTGTGTGTGTGTGTGTGTGTGTGTGTGTGTATGTGTGTGTCTGTTCCTGTGTTGCAATAAAGAAATACCTCAGGCTGGGTAATTTATAAAGAAAAAGGGTTTAATTGGGTCACAATTCTGCAGGCTATACAGGAAGAATGACGCTGGCATCTGTTTGGGTTCTGGTGAGGCCTCAGGAAGCTTTTACTTACAGCAGAAGGTGACAGGGAGCAATGTCACATGTTGACAGTGGGAGCAAGAGAGAGACCAGGGGAAGGTCCCAGACTCTTTTAAACAACCAAATCTCATATGAACTAACTGTGCCAGAGCTCACTTATCACCCCCACGAGATGGTGCTAACCATTCATGAAGGGTCTGCCCCCATGATCCAATTACCTCCCACCAGGTCCCACCTCCAACATTGGGAGTCACATTTCAACATGAGATTTGGAGGGACAAACATCCAAACCATATCAATATGTAGTATATATATGCTTTTTACAAAAACAAAATTCTGTGGTCTTGTTTCATGAGATGTAACCCTTAGCAGTACAAATAAAACAGTGTATTTAAATGTTATATTAATGTAGATCATCATCCTTCCTATATATTTAGAGTTTATGTAGGTATTCACATGAGTGTGTGTTTGTGTATATATACACGTGTATATGTGTGTATATATAAATATATATGTATATATGTATATATATGAAGAATCTTATATGTCAAGATCCCACAACTCTGGCCTCTGGCCAGGCTTCCCTGAGGCAAGGCAGTCAGACAGGCTGGGGCATGTCTTGGCCTCCCTCCCATATGGGCCCTTAAGTGGGTTAGTCACTTAACTTGTAGACTGCCTGTTTTTACCTTGCAACTTTTGTCTGCCTTATAGGATTATTGTAAGGTTAAAGGAGATGAGATGCTCTCTGCTTCTCATCTACAACTCCTGATGCCAATAATGATCATCCAATAAATAAACGTTAATATAGTTCTCCTTTAAACTTTTGTTTTCTTTTTGAGACAGGGTCTTGCTCTATTACCCAGAGGCTGGAATGCAGTGGCGTGATCCTGGCTTACTGCAGCCTTGACTTTCCAGGCTCAAGGAACCTCCCACCTCAGCCTCCAGAGTAGCTGAGACCATAGGCTCACATCACCAGGCTTGGCTAATTTTGTATTTTTTGTGGAGACAAGGTTTCACCATGTTGTCCAGGCTGATCTTGAACTCCTGAGCTCAAGTGATCTGCCCACCTTGGCCTCCCAAAATGCTGGGATTATAGGTGTAAACTCCTTGTGAAGAAAACGATTCATGCCTCTAAGTTACGCCTCCTGGCTTTTTTTCTTAAGTAAAAAAGATCCATTTTATGAAGAGATGAACTGAAATTACCATTATTTTGATAGTTATGTCAGAATGTCTCACCACTGCACCTTCACAATTTGCATGAATTACTGGTGCCGCCCAAGGCTAGCTGTCAGGGAACTCAGTACAGCTGCAAGGCGGTTTGTCACATCTTTATGTCTTTCTTCTTTCCTACACAGACACACCATTTTCTAATATGGAGGGCAGCAAACAGTAATGGCTAAAAGCAGTTTCAGTACCTTTTCTCCACTGCCTGATCATGCACCACCTCCCACCCTCAGGTCAATGGTTCTGATTCCTGTTTATGACCATAGGCTGCTGAGGAAGCCCCATCTTCCGCCTTTCTTATTATGTTAAAGGCCTGTAGTGCTGCTGGGGCAGAGAAGCCCACCAGAAGAATGAATAGTGGCCCAATTTTTCTCAAAGGCCCAGCAGTACGTAATTATTCCAGTAATCCCATGGGCATTAGGATTGAAGTTGTCATCATCCATGACAAATAATTATGAAGTCCCACTTTGCGTTTGGTTTCTAGGTATAATGAATGAGGTGGCAGAAGGTTTTTTGGTAAAAAGGACTGAAATCCATTTAATGCCTGGATGGACATCAGAATTAGGTGAAAGATGAATCACGTGACAGTCAAGGCAAGAAGTGGTCTTTTCCAAAGTGGAATAAGCACTAGGTTGACAGTCTCCTGATCATTCCTTAGACTTTCTAGTTCCCACAACCTTGGGACTCTGCAGGTGCCTACTGGGTAAGTGCATGTTAATTTATTGTGTTTAGTATTTTACGATGACAGAAACTGTTCTCTACTTTGGAAATGTGCAAAATAAGTTTAAATGTTGATAGTGTCTAACAATGTCTACATTCGCAGGTGGGGAAGAATTTAGAGAATTAAAAACAAATGTGTGAGCAGCCTCTTTAGATGAGCAAGGGTGGCTGTTCAGGTGTCCACCTGTGGACAAGGTATAATAATTTGTCCTCAGGCATAGTTGCTTTGGCGTCCTCTGAATGCATCCATGCCTGGTGGGGAGGGAGAATATTACCTAGCTTCAGTTTAGGCCTAAATGAATGAGAACAAAAGTGAGTAGGCTTTGGCATAGTTTTCAGAAAAGATCAGTGCCTGTTAAGATTTCTAGACTCTTGTATCCTGGGAGGCAGTGGACAGAGTGTGTTGGATAGGTAACAATGACACTGCTGCCTCTGTAAATGTCCTCATCTGCAAAATGTCTGGGTTCGACTGTCCAGCTTGAGCTCAGTGCTCCTTTCCTTCCTTGTCCATGGTTACTTCCTCCTTTGGCTCTTTCCCATTTATTTATTCATTTAATATTTACATAGTAAAGAACTGTGGGGCAAGACAGCCTGTCCCCCACCCCCTACCCGTGTGACTCCCGGGAGTAAGAGAGACAGATAAACGAGCAGATGGTTGCAATCTAGTGGAGTAGGTGACATGCAGCCTGAGAAGGACAGCTGGAGAAAGGCAGGCAAAGGCATTGGGTGTTAGGAGGTAGGAGGAAGGAGATCCTGACATGATAGGAGAACTTGAGAAGGGTGGAGAGGCCTGGAAGTGAGAGAACAAGTGAGGTATGTGCTATCAGGAGCACAACGTCCTTCTATTCTCTAACTGGAGGTCTGCGAAAAGCAGGAAAGTGTATCGTGGAGAGCAGTAAAGAGGTCAGGAAAAGGCAGGACACTGGAGGTCTTTTTCCTTTCTTTTTCTTACTTTTCTTTCTTACTTTGAAACCTCTCCATTTATGTGGACTTCCTCTAGCATGGAAATACGGGGACAAATAAATCCCTCCCCCATCCACACCCCCCACCAATCGAGTGCTCTCAGACATGCGGGTCAGGTGGTAGGAGAAGTGATGGTGGGCTTCATTGTCCAGCAGAGCGGTTCTCAAGTGCTTGCAGACATCAGAATCGCCTGGAGAGCTTGCTGAAACACAGATCCCACAGACCCTCACCCTTGAGTTGCAGCTTCAGCACAACTGGGGTGAGGCCCCAAAATCAGCATTTCTTCCAAGTTCCCAGGGGGTGTGGCTGCTGCCGATGGGTGGTCCTCACTCTGAGACCTGCTCTCAACCCTCCTTTCTCAACCTGTAGTCCCAGAACCGGCAGCATCAGCATGGCCTAGGAGCTTGTTAGAAATGGAGCATCTTGGACTTTACCCCAGACCTCCTGAAACGGAACCTGCACCCGCAAGCTCCCGGTGGCTCCCATGCACGCGACAGTCGGAGAACACTGCCCTAGATGTCCAGAGCTTTTAGTCCAGCACTTGGAGATGCTTCCCCCAAGCACAAAGCCTTCCACGAGCTCCCGCTCAAGTCCTGGGCCTGTGGTGCTGAGACAGGACAGTACTTGATGCTCAGTACAAGATGCGTCTTGGTGCTCAGGCCTTGGGTGTTAGGAGGTAGGAGGAAGGAGATTCTGACGATGAGAGAGAGACCTCCATGGCCACAGACTGCGGGTGACACGTAGCAGAAACACTTTCTCTTCTTAGGTGCATTCCCACAGCATGTGAGGGCTCAACAGCACTGGCTGAGCCACATCCTCCCAAGCACATGGAGAGGCAGAGGGCTGGACCCTATTCTGGATGTAGACCCCACAGCACCAGGCTGGAGAGTCCTGCCAGCTTAGGTCCTCCCTGTCTGTCTGGCCCTCTCAGAAATGTGCAGTGTTGGATCTAAAACATAGGAAGAATGTTTACAGATC
Source organism: Colobus angolensis palliatus (assembly GCF_000951035.1). NCBI lineage: Eukaryota > Metazoa > Chordata > Mammalia > Primates > Cercopithecidae > Colobus > Colobus angolensis. The sequence continues at coordinate 313,601 of NW_012118999.1, read as the reverse complement.
AAAAGTAAGAAGACAAACCACCCAATAAGGAAATGGGCAAAAGGTTTGAATAGACATGACAGAGAAGATATATCAAATGTCAATAAGCCCACGAATATATGCTCAACACCACTAGTCAGTAAGCAAACATGAATAGAACCAGAGTAGTGGGATACCCCTACACTACACCCATTAGAATGGCAAACAAATAAAACAACAGAACAAAATGTTGATCATAACAAGCATTGGAGAAGACTCTCATATAGTGCTAGTGGAAATGTCAGATGGTACAATCACTTCCAGTTTGGCAGTTTCTTAAAAAGTTAAACATATATTTACCAGATGACATAGCCCTTCCATTCCTTAGTATTTATGCAAGGAAATGAAAACATGTGTATGGAAAAACTTGTACACAAATATTCACATCAGTTTTTCTGGGTAATAGCTCCAAACTGAAATGAATGTCTGGCAACAGGACCATGGATAAACTAGAAAAAAAAAGCTAGAAAATAAAATGCAGGACAGATATGCACAATGTGGATGAATCTCAAAATTATTAGACCAAGTGAAAGATCCAGAATAACAACAGTCCATACTCTATGACTTCATTTATCTAAACTCTAGGAAATGGAAAGCAATCTATAGTGATAGAAAGCGGCTGAGAGACTGATTGCCTGATGATGGGGTGGAGGGAGGGACGGGGCAAAGGGGTACCAGGACATTTTGCAGGGCAATGGAAATGTTTGTTATCTTGATTGTGGTGGTGCTTTTTCAGTACTGTACATGTGTCAAACTGATCCCATTGTGCACTCTAAATATGCGCAGTTTAGTGTACTGCTATCATACTCCAATAAAGTTGAGGGCTGTATGCCCCATTTCCGTGTTGGGAAAAGCAAGAGTGGGTGATGAAATGGCCACCCTCGGGGTATCTGATGTTCAGAGGGAAAACAGAGCCTCTTCCTGAGACCTGAAGAGGTCTCAGCAGCATAAAAACACCTGAAAGCTTAATAAGAAGGCTACAGTCAGAATCTGTGTGTCTGTTGACTGTGTCAGGACCCCGAATAGACTCAGGTAATTTACCAGACCTTTACTGGCCCTGTGCTGGTTTCAGAGATGGAGAACAAGAGCAAGACATACATAAGAATTATTAGGCTGGGCGCAGTGACTCATGTCTGTAATCTAAGCACTTTGAGAGGCGGAGGTGAGTGGATTACTTGAGGCCAGGAGTTAGAGACCAGCCTGGTCAACATGGCGTTTCTACTAAAAATGAAAAAATTAACCAGCTGTGGTGCCATATGCCTGTAATCTCAGCTGCTCAGAAGGCTGAGGCATGAGAATTGCTTCAGCCTGGGAGGTAGAGGCTGCAGTGAGCTGAGATTACATCAGTGCATTCCAGCCTGGGTGACAGAGTGAGACTCTGTCTCAAAAAAAAAAAAAAAAAAAATTAAATGGAGAAATAGAAATAGAGACATGCAGAAGAACGATGAAAGGGCAGGCATTCATTGTTGGCTGGTGTGGGGACACAGAGCATTTGTGCAAGAGAGAGAGAGTGTGTGGGAGCGCTCTGCCTGCCCTCTGCATCTTCAGCAGGAAGTGAGGGTGAGCACAGAAGCTCCTTCATTTGCTACCTGGAGCTGCCATTGTTTAGTAGTGCCGTATCACCTTGGTTATTTACACCTCTACCTCAGTTTCCTTACCTGTAAAATGGGGATAATACCTATCCCATAGAATTATAAAATTTTCTGTTAATAAGCTTCATTTTTAGAGCAGTTGTAGGTTTGTGAAGAAATTTTTCAGAAAGTACAATTTCCCATATACCCCTTCTCTCCCTTTCCTATTTCATAGTTCCTCTGGGTTTCAACAAATGCACTTCATGTATTCATCATCACAGTATCTTACAGAACAGTTTCACCGCTCTAAAAATCCCCTGTGCTCCATCTCTTCATTCCTCCCTTCCTTCTTCCCCCACAACACCTGGCAACCACTGATCTTTTTACTGTCTCTGTAGTTTTGTCTTTTCCAGAATGGCATATAGTTGGAATCACAGTAGGTAGCCTTTTTAGACCGGCTTCTTTCACTTAGAATATGCATTTAAAATTCCTCTATGTCTTTTCATTGCTTGAAAGCTCATTTCTGAATAGTACTTCATTATAAATATGGACCAGTTTGCTTATCCATTAATCTACTGAAGGGTATCTTGGTTACTTCCGGTTTTTTTGACAATTATGAATAAAGGTACTATAAACATTTGTGTGGAGGTTTTTGTGTCGATATAAGTTTTCAATTCATGGGGGTAAATAACCTAGGAACTTGATTGCTGGAACGTACAAGCCTATTTTAGCTCTGTAAGAAAATACCAAACTGTCTTCCCAAGTGGCTGTGCCATTTTGCATCCCCACTAGCAATGAATAAGAATGCCTGTTGTTCCACATCCTCACCAGCATTTGGTATTGTCAGTGTTTTGGATCTCAGCCATCCGTAGGGTTTCCATAAGCACTGAATAAAATGATGAATGTAAATCTCTGATCACAGGACCTGGTACAGAGGCGTTGCTTGGTATCCAGCAGCTGTTGTTACTATCTTTGGGTACCTTTCCTCCTTTCTCCATGCCCTTCCTCCTCTTCTTCACCTGCTTTAATCCTCTCTTTTATTTGAGGCACAGTTTTCAGTTTTTAGTCTTTGAAAACTCTTTATCCTCCTCTCTGCCAGCCTCTTCCCCTGAAATTCTTGTCACTTCTAATTAGACTTGTGACATGCATAGTTCAAGAATCACTTGCAGTATTAGTCAGGATTCTACAGAGAAACAGACCAATAGGAGATTATTTATTATCTGTCTGTCTATCTATCTATCTATCAATCATCTATCTGGAAATAATTTGTTTTAAGGAATTGGCTGCTCACATGGTGATGGAGACTGGCAGGTCTAAAATCTGCAGTTTGGGCTGCAGACCCAGGGCAGACCTAGGGGACAGCAGATATGCAGTTCAAGTCTGAAGGCTCTATGATGGCAGAATTTCTTCTTGCTCAGGGGAGATCAATCTTTTGTTGTATTCAGGCCTTCAACTGACTGGATGAGGCCCACCCACATTGTGGAGGGTTACTGCTTTACTGAAAGCCCACCAATTGAAATATTAATCTCATCAAAAACACCCTTACAAAAACATCCAGAATAATGTTTGACCAAATACGTGGGCATTGTGGCCCAACTAAATCACATAAAATCGACCATTGCAAGTAGGTGGATAGTGTTTTGACATTAAATTAAGAGCAAGAACCTTGTTCTGAACTTATTCCATCCCAGCCAGCTCTAGCACTGAGGCAGATTCTAAACGGGCATGATAAATATTGGCTGAAAGAAAGCTTGAGGGAAAGAGTCCTTTAGCTACCTGGTTTCAGATGTAGTATGGGGAGGGATAAGGTGACTGCCGTATTACCAGACTGATCATTTACATTAAGGTATTCTTGCTTGAAGGAATTCACTGCAGAGAATAATTTTGAATTATGTGAAAAATTTATAGAAATTTTAAAGATAATGGTATTTCCAAATGAATTAGGGAGGCAAATTATTAACTTTTGTGATTTTGACTACCTGCCTCCTCTCCTATTCCTTCTTCACTTTGGAAGGATATAAAATAAGAATGAACTGAAACTATACTTGCAGGTGTCCAAGGTTTCTATGGAGACAGATCTTTGCAATTATTACTTTGGGGGTTGTTAGGAACTCACCTGTGAGGTACAGCGAGTGGAAAGTTCTGAGAGTCTGTGGCTCAGCCAACATGACTATGTAACCAGTCTTGGTTGGTGGCCCAAGGTCTCTCTCCTTTCAGGGTTCAACCTCCAACCTTATTTCTGCTTCCTTCATGTTGGAATTCAAACTGTGAGGTAAATACACCATAGTACAGCTGAAGAAATAAGCAAGCAAAGGCCAAGGGGATCATAATACACAGGGTAGAAGGGTAGAGACGGTGGTCAGGCAGATGTTAGCTCACAGGGACAAGAGAACAGAGGCATTTGGATAAATCGAGCCACCAGGAGCAACAACTGCTGTAAATATTGTTGAATCACACACTTTCAGAACTGCAAGGGTTTTTGAGGGAATAAGATATAGCTGGAAGGAACACAAGATCGAAAGTCAGAAATTCTGGGTTCAGAACTTCAATCTGCCATACTTATGTGCAATCTTAGCTAATCCAAGTGGCCTCTCTGAATTTCAGCATGTTCATTTCTATATTTGGGAAATGAGATTTTATAATTATGTTTTATCTTCATAGGCTGTTGGAGCAATTGAATGAGCTACCATTTGTGAAGGCTCTATGCCAATATTATTATTGAGCTACACTCTTTTGTTTTACTAGGGGGGAAGCCGAGATTCAGAGTGGTTAAGTGATTTTTCCAAGGTAGGATATTGATGTTGTAAAGTTTTGTCTTTTCTGTCAGTGCCTTGTTGTTGACTCATGGATGATGAAAATTGCTAACATTCACTGAGCAGTTACTGTGTGCCACAAACTGTGGTAAATGCTTTATGTGTATTTTTTCCTCAGCAAAACCTTATGAATTTGGTACTTGCATCAGTTTCTTACTACTGCATAATAAACCCCCATGTCGAGTGGTTTAAACCAATGCCCATTTATTATCTTACACTTCTGTAGCTTAGAAGTCTGGGCATGGCGTGACTGAGTCCTCTGTTCAGGCTCTGATGAGGCTGAAATCAAGGTGTTAGCCAAGCTGTGTTTCTTCTTTCTTGGGGTTTTGGGGAGAATCCACTTTGAAGCTCATTCATATTGTTGGTTGAATTTAGTTCCTTGCAGTTATAGGGGTAAGATTTCCATTTCCTAGTTGGCTGTCAGCTCAGTCTTGGAGGCCTCCCACACTTCTTGCCACTGGGCCCCTGTAGGCAGTTAACAACTTGTTGTTGCTATTTCTTTCAGGCCAGCAGGAGTTCATCACTCCAGCTTTTTTTCTCTGTGTCCAGTTGAAAATGCTCTGCTTTGAAGGAGCTCACCTGATTAGGTCAGACCCACATAGACAATCTCTCTTTTTTTTTTTTTTTGAGATGGAGTCTCGCTCTGCCGCCCAGGCTGGAGTGCAGTGGCCGGGTCTCAGCTCACTGCAAGCTCCGCCTCCTGGGTTTACGCCATTCTCCTGCCTCAGCCTCCCAAGCAGCTGGGACTACAGGCGCCCACCACGTCGCCCGACTAGTTTTTTGTATTTTTTAGTAGAGACGGGGTTTCACCATGTTAGCCAGGATGGTCTCAATCTCCTGACCTCGTGATCCGCCCATCTCGGCCTCCCAAAGTGCTGGGATTACAGGCTTGAGCCACTGCACCCAGCCTATCTCTCTTTCTTAAAGCCAGTCAGTGCGGTATAACATAACCTAATCAAGTGAGTGAAATCTATCCTATTTATAGTCCTGGAAATTATACACCAGGGAGTATGCATCTTGGGGTCATCTTAGAATTCTGACTACCTTGGCACTATTATTAACGTGTCCATTTTACAGGTGAAGAAACTGACAACACGAAAGGTTAAGTAAACTGCCTGAGGCCACACAGTAGTAAATGAAACAGCCAGCAATCAAAACTAGGACTGGCTGCCTCCAGAATCCATGCTCTTAGGCCCTCTGTCATGCTATCTCTTGCTGCTGCCAAGACCCATGGGGCTCTTGAGAAGACCCTTTTCTTCTGATCAGGAGAGAATGATAGTGCTCGGTCTGACAAATAAATCTCTGTTGGAGATGGCCGTTCACCCATAGGCAGCAAAGTTTACCCATAGTCACCAAAGTTTACCCAGTGGCAATGTGGGTCATGAGTATGTTTCTTCTGGTTACTATGCTGCCCTAGGCCAGCAAAAACATTCTGGGGCCCTTAAGTGATGCATGATTCCAGTTTCAGCCAACCTGTTGGGCTACTGCAAGAGCTGATTATGTCAAATGTCCATTTCAATGTCTCTAAAGGGGTGTCTTGCAGGTGCTAGTCTGTTTTGCTTCCATCCAGGTAAAGCACACGCACCCCTGTGTACACAGTTCTCTCTCTTTTTCTCCCCCACCCTTTTGAAAGAGGCATCATGTGTGAGGACAACAGGTGTCTGGACATAGTCATAGCACCACCTATAGATGCAGAGGGGAGACGCTCAAGCAGAGCCCATGCTTCATGATGCCACCCATCACGTAGCCACACACCTGCCATCTCCTCCTTCATGGTGTCTGTGCCTCCCTTCTGGTGAGGTGGATCTGGACCCGAATGCTGGGGCTTGGGGGATGTGGGAGGCTGGCCAAGGAGTGTTTTATTTCTGCAAGGTGGTTCCCTTACTGCTCAGAGGTGAAATAAGCAGGGGAGATATCATGCTTGCATTTTATATAGCCCTTACTGTTGACCACAGGAGAGATTTTGGGGTTGAATGAAATATTCACAGTCACCCACACATTGGTTTTAGTATTCATCTCCACAGATGTAATCCTTTAAAAACACAACTTAAATTCCTTGGCTTGAATTCCTAAGCTTCTTTACAGAAATCAGGAAGAGAGGGTGTTCTTTGGTTGGAACTCACTGCTGATTAGGGACATGGTATTTTTGTAAGGGTGGGGAGGAGTGGGATTCTTCCATGGAGGCAGGTTCTGGAACCCTCAAAGCAGCACATTCGCAAGCCCAATGTATAATTTGGAGCTTCCACGTATGCTCTTGACATCTTTCCAAACGAGGTCTGGTAAACTTCTCCAGGATGTTCTTCCTTATTCCTCGGAAGGTGGTTGGTACGGTTTGGCTGTCTCCTCACCCAAATCTCATCTTTAATTGTAATGCCCATAATCCTTATGTGTCAAGTGAGGGAACTGGTGAGAGGTGACTGAATCATGGGGGCAGTTCCCCCATGCTGTTCTCCTGATAGTGAGTGAGTTCTCATGAGATCTGATGGCGCTATACGGCAGTTTTCCCTGCTCTTGCTTGCTCTCTCTCACCTGCTGCCACGTAAGACGTGCCTTCTTCACCTTCTGCCATGATTGTAAGTTTCCAGAGGTCTCTCCAGCCACGCAGAACTGTGAGTCAATTAAGCCTTTTTTCTTTATAAATTACCCAGTCTCAGGTGTGTCTTTAAAGCAGTGTGAACAAGACTAATACAGTGGTCTGGGGCAGATGAGGAGAAAAGACAGGAACTCTGGCAGCATAGTAACAGTTTGTGCTTTTGTGGCAAGCATGGTAAATAGTAACAAGAGAAACAATTATTTGATTTGTTTGCTAGGGAGGCTCAAAAGAACCAACTAGTCCCTCTAGCTTCATTGAGGGGATCCACTGGGGAGGCCTCAGGAGACTGGTTAAAAACACTGAGGGGGCTGGGCACGGTGGCTTACACCTGTAATCCCAGCACTTTGGGAGGCCGAGGTGGGTAGATCACCTGAGGTCAGGAGTTCATGACCAGCCTGGGCAACATGGCAAAACTCTGTCTCTACAAAAATACTAAAATTAGCCTGGCATGGTGGCGCATGCCTGTGGCCCCAGCTACTCCAGAGGCTGAGGCATGAGAATCGCTTGAACTCTGGAGGTGGAGGTTGCAATGAGCTGAGATCTCACCACTGCACTCCAGCCTGGGTGACACAGAGAGACTCCATCTCAAACAAACAAACAAAAAACATAAAAAGATGCAGGGTTGGGTAATGGGAAGAAAATGGAAGGAAAGCAAGCAAGTGTAAGGAAGAAAGGTGTGGCCTGTGTGTGAACTGGTAGGCAAGGCAAGGGGAAAAGGCACAAACTCCTGTGAGTTGACCTTTGACTCCATGTGACAGTAAGTGATGGACTGTGGTATCTTGCCCTTGCAGGGGTTATCTGTGTAACCTGACTCTTGCCTCCTTACACTTCTCTGAGCTCCCCTATTGGATTATAGGAGTTTCTTGCACAAATACTTGAAATAATCTTGAGCATTACACACCCTTTGTTATTCTCAAAGACATCATGTGGTCTATATGACCTTGACCTTGGTGGCAGAAAAGCTCCACCCTCAGCTTTCCATGCTCTCTTCTCTTCCCTGGGGGCTTGAAATCCACAAACCACCCTCCCTTCCTGTTAGGTCTGCCGGTACTCCCACAGTGGAGGGCATTCATTGGGAGCAGGCAGGGAGCCATTGTACCTGCCTTAGTGAGGCTGCTGGCAGCAGCGAGTGGCTAAGGATGGTCGTGGGCAGCTGCATCATGGCAGCTTTGGTGGCACCAGCGGGCCTGTAGGCTCCTTGGCTCCCCATGGGCAGCAGCAGCAGCTCCTTCAGCAGGAGGACTGTGTGCAGGTTCTCGTCCACAGGCAGCAGCCACCTGCAGACAGTTGGGTAACCCCCTTCGCCTTGGTGCTCCTACGCCCACACCAAACCTTTTCTTTCTCGTGTGTCCTTCCAGGCCTTCTACCACTTCTATAACTAAACGTCTGTTTACATCCTTTTCTCCTCAAAATATCCCCAGGGGTTTCATTTTCCTGAGCGAACACCGACCCAGCCAGCAATCTTGCCCGAGTCTAAGATCATTCCCAAAGGGGGCCCAGACTCACCTGTTTTTGTTCTCTTAGCTTTCAGGTTCGGTGTGACAGCTCTGTGGAGCCTTGCACCTATGGTTAAGAATTGTTAATATCATTGTCTTTTTTTTTTTTTTTTCTTAAAGGCAACCAACCAGGAGACTGATGGACATATCAATACACTGTAGTGACTAAAGCTAGGGAAGAAAGTATAGGACAATGTACAGTGATAGAAATTTGAAGCTGAACTCCTCTTGACAGCCTCTGTCCTTCTACGCATCAGGATGTTAGCTGTTACACAAGCTTTGTCAAAAGGTGACAGAATTGTCAGTCAATGATGTGTGATGAACTTGGGCTGACATTGGTTGCTCTACTGATTTTTCTTAAGCTATACTACAGCAGGTCCTCAGATAACGTCGTTTCATTCAGCATCATTTTGTTATAACATTGATGAGAAAAAAGATCACTTCCCAGCTGAGGCCATTGTCTATGTGGAGTTTGCATGGTCCCCCATGTCTGTGTGGGTTTTCTCTGTGTACTCCAGTTTCTTCCCATATCCCGAAGATGTGTGCGTTAGGTGCACCGGTGGGTCTAAATAGTCTCAGCTGGAGTGAGTGTGGGTGTGTGTCAGTGCACCCCGTGATGGGATGATGTCCTGGCCAGGACTGGTTCCAATCTTGCAGACTGAGCTGTTAGGATAGGCTCTGACCATCCGTAACCCTGAAGTGGTATAAGTGGGTGAATAATTATCTTACTCGTTTGTATTAATATTTCTTCTTCTTTTTTTTTAGATGGAGTTTCACTCTTGTCACCCAGGCTGAAGTGTAGAGGCACGATCTTGGCTCACTGCAACCTCCACTTCCCGGGTTCAAGCAATTCTGCCAGCCTCCTGAGTACTGGGATTACAGGTAAATACCACCACGCCTGGCTAATTTTTGTATGTTTGGTAGAGACAGGGTTTCACCATGTTGGCCAGGCTGGTCTTAAACTCCTGACTTCAACTAATTCACCTGCCTTGGCCTCCCAAAGTGCTGGGATTACAGGAATGAGCCACCGCGCCTGGTCTATTAATATTTTTTAAATGGATGTATAGCTCACATTTATTTCAATGTTTAACACTGGAAATGTTTTGGTCTTTATTTAGAAGTTTGGTGATGTTTTTGCAACCAGAAATATGCCATAGGAATTTAACTCTTGTCTATATCAAATAATCAGTGGAAAGTTGTTATCTTTTCTCTTTTTTTTTTGGTGGTGGTTGTTTTTGTTTTGTTTGTTTTGTTTTGTTTAGAGACAAGGTCTCAGTCTGTGGCCCAGGCTGGACTGCAGTGGCATGATCATAACTCACTGTAACCTCAAACTTTTGGGCTTAAGCAATCCTCTTGTCTCAGCCTCCCAAGTGGCTAGGAGGACAGGCATGTGCCACCATGCCCAGCTGATTAATTTTTTTTTTTTTTGTAGAAATAGGGTCTTGCTATATTGCCCAGGCTGGTCTTGAACTCCTGGCCTCAAGCCATCCTCCTGTGTTGGCCTCCCAAAGCACTGGGGTTAGAGGCAAGATTGGTTTTATTTTAAGGTGCAGTTTCCAAGAACCCACTGATGACATTAAGTGAGGACTTACTACATATTTCACAAAGGGGATGGGTGATATGAATATGATTTACTTTTAGAGAATGAAGCAGGGCATGAGTGATTAAGTGATATTTTCAAATACATATTTATTTATGTATATTATTTTGAATATATGTTTCAGATGAGGTGATTTTAATTATGAGTGAGACTAATGGCATAAAGACCTCAAAAGGACTTAAGCAAAAAGAGATTTATTGGGCTCACATGATGAGAAGTCCAGAGATGGGTATGCATCAGTGCTAGCTTAATCCAGGGGCTCCTGCCCCATTTTCCTAAGATGTTCTTGGCTCTGCTGGCTTCTTCTTCCTGGGCTTGTAGCAATGTCTAGAGAAAGAGTTCAAGGGTTGTTTCTACAAGCTTGAGAAGCCCTCAGAAAATCTTTTCTCATGTCTCCTAGGTCCAAATTCAGTCATTTGCTCTTCTGAAACCAATTACTGGGAAGGCAATGGAATGGTATTACCCTTGGAACATTTTGGAACTGGAAATGAGATTAATTTTCCCATATGGGCTGCATGGAGGAGGATGTTTCCCTGAAGGAAATCAGGGTTTGGTTGGGGTAAAAGAAGATAAAAAGGGGTACCTGGATAATTAAGGCTGTGGAAGAGTGAAGTTACTTTGCTGTTCTGACTCCAAAAAGCTCCCCAGGTTATCTATGTAACTGATGGCTTACAATTTTTATTCATTCAACAAATATTTATTGAGCTGTTAAATCTGTGCTCAGTACAATGCCAAATTCTAGAGATACAAAGAATAATGAAAATATTGTCCTATCCCTCGGGGATTTTACAGTCTAGTAGAGGAGACATATTGGTGAAAAGATTATTATGAGAAATAGATGAGACAGTTGTTGGATAGAGATAAAGTGAAGTGTTACAAAAACTCAGAGGAAGAAGCAACTAAATCCATGGGTAAGGGGGCTAAGGAGCAGAGGTCTGGGAAGATGGGGGAGGCCGTCCCAGTCAGAGGGAACAGCATGTACAAGGGCACAGAGGCATGGAAGAGGGTGGAATGTTCCAAAAAATAGGACTACCTGTGTGAACATGACACAAGGTGAGCACGTGGGAAATGGTGAGAGATGAATCCTAGGATCCAGGTTATAAAGAGACTTAGACTTCATCCTGTACATGATGGAGAGGGGAAACTTGGTAGGTAGGGAGCCACAGAATAGGACTAGAAAGCGTGTTGTGGTTTCGGTGTGGACAATGAATTATGGGAGGTAAGCCCGAAGGCAGGGAGATTATTTCAATGGCCAAGTGAGAAATAAGAGGCAGTGAGGGCCTGAACTGAGGGACAGAGGGACTGGAGCAGAGGGGACAAATCCAAGGGAAATTTAGTGGGAAGGACAAGCTGGTCCTGATAACTGCCTGAATCAGGGGAGAAGGGGGAGGTTGGGAGGGAGTTGAGAGAGAAGAAGGGATGACGTGAGTCTGGAATGTCTGCTTGAGTGGCCAGATGGTGATGGTGTCGGTAATTGAGGTAGGGGCCCCAGGAGGAGGAGGAATAGGTCTGGGGGAGGAAGACAAGTTCAGTTGTGGACAATTGAGGACAAAATACTGCAGCCATTGATAGTCCTGGATGCCATCTAGGTGGCAGTTCCAGTGGCATCCAGAACTACCAGTCTAGAGATCAGGAGAGAGCTCTGGTAGCAAGCAGGGCAGGGTGGGATATTTGAAATAGAGGGCTAGGAAAGACCAGTATAAAAAAGAATAATTCAAACAGACACTTGAATGAAATTATGAAGCAAGCCATGCAAATATTTCACACAGGTGGCTAGCCAGCTCTCCAAGCTGCTCTTCCTAATGGCATTAGAGCCGTGGAACAGAGTGTTGGTGGGAAGATGCTCACTGACCAGTAAAGGCATATCCTCCTCTCTCCTCCTCCAGGTCCATGGGCCAGGAGGCTGTTCATCTGTGAACTCCAGTGAGGCTACTGGCCTTGCTGTTGAGTGTGCGGAGGACTACAGGATTCCCCAGACTCCAGCTATGCCCTCTTCTTCCCCCTTCCCACCCCTGATTTTTGAATCCGGCATTAGAACATCCCAGGTCTTCCCTTTAGGGCTTTGACCTGCAGCCTGTATCTAGCTGCAATGAGCTCCTCTTGGTGCAGATACTGCTTCTGAGCACTAGAGGACTCTCCTGAGGACCCATCAGCCTGGATGAGATCCAGGAAAACGTGTCCTCTGAGGTTGGTTTCTTGTAGGATTGTGGTACAACGGACGAAAAGCAGGGGTGTCCACTCTTTTGGCTTCCCTGGACCACATTGGAAGAAGAATTGTCTTGGGCCACACATAAAATATGCTAAAGTTAACGATACCCAATGAGCTAAAAATAATTGCAAAAAAAATTCATAATGTTTTGAATTTGTGTTATCTCCTAAATTTATGAATTTGTGTTGGGCTGCATTCAAAGCCGTCCTGGGGATTGCACAAGCTTGTATTAAAGCATCATACAGCTTATGCAAGCTCAACTTAGATTCTAATTTGGGCTTCAAAACCACCTTATCTGGTAAATGCAATGACTAAGACAAGAAACTCTCACGAAAGTCTTATTTCTTTTGTTGAATGAATGAATGAATGATGAGTACTTTTGCAAAATTCCAGGAGAATTTCCAAAAAGGGATGTGAATAGGAAGTAAAGCAATTGTTGTTTCCCTATACTCAAGGCAAGCCCCATCTGAATGTTACTCCCTGATGACCCTTCCTGCTATTACTACTGATTTGGGCAGAGACTTTTACTGGCTTCCTGATAACAAAGCCTCATAGGAGGGAATCTCTCAACAGCAGAAGGCTGTGGCTACTGGAACGCTGAGTTCTCTAAGACACATTGGAAAGATACTGTCTTGCTACAGTGAAGCCTTACTGTCATGGAATACACTGGACTGGCAAGACAGAGTTTATGCTAGCCAGGTCTGAATGGTACAGTACTAAAAAACAGCAAATTCACTGGGTAAAAAGGGAGAATGTCTACCTTTTTTGGATAAAAAGCATTTTAAAAAATCTTATTATTTCAAAAGGGAACATGCTGTTCGTTCTTCAACGAAGTTATTCTTCAGTGTCATACCATCTGCTAAGTTGGGTCCGTACCAGGCAATATATCTTAGATTTTTGACCCACAAATGCCATATTCTTGCCGCTACAATTATCTACCGTGTCTAAAGGAAGCAGGTTTACAGTAAGCACCGATTTAAATAAAAATGAAAAATATAGCAGGCCTGAAGATATTCTGTTCTTTTCTGTTACTGCTGCTACCATATTCTGCATTGGCTGTGAGTTCTCAAGTTCTGGCCCATGGGGAATGGGCAAACTATACTATGACCAATAGGCGAGTTTGGTGAATCCATTGTTTTGCCATCCTAAAAATAATAGCCGTGAAGGCTTTCATATCTGCCACCACTAGATGTCACTAGATATCAAGCTTCTTAGAACAACCGCGTTACAGGCTTGAACAACTGCTCCCCTCGTTCTATTAATACAGTATTTTAAAACTGTATCTGTACTGTATACATTTTCCACACTGAATCTTGTACATTTAATGTGACATTCATTCCTAGGAATGGAGCTTCATTCTGACCATAAGGCAGCTTACTTTTTGGATAGGAATAACTCCTCTAGCCTCTCCTTAATATGGCAAGTGAATTCAGATTTCCTTTGCTGTTAAAATATCCTGGTAAAGATGTGCATGATTCTGTTTTCACATTGGCAAAATACTTGTCCTCTGATGGGTTTTGGCTGACTCAGTACAACGTGACAAAAGTAGAAGCTTGATTGCCTTGCTTGCGATTTAGACTCCTCAGACAGTGTGATGTTTTCATAGAGGTCATTTCAGCCATCTGGGGCCTTCAAACAGGGCCACCATGTAAACCATCTGGGACGGGTGAAAAGCCTGTACTGGTTTAGAGACCTCTATAGGAAAGGTCTTTGCTAAAACAAAACCCCTTTCTTTGAAGCCCCTAATCCCTTTATCTTTCTCTAGGCTTCCTTGTCATATTTTCTATGACAGCTCTCAAGGGACCAAAGCCAGCAGAATTTTCTATGCCTTGGGAATATCTATCTCCATCAGTAATTCAGACAGTGGGAAGGAGAACTTGTCGTGTATTCCCAAAGGGGCCCTTCAATTGTGCATTTGATGTTGACGACTTTCTTTGTCATGAAGAATGGAATTCAGGGGTGCACGGAAAACACAGTCTAATGCTAAAACTTTGGAGCTTTATGAGGCTTCACAATTTCCAGAGCCCTTTCACATCTACCACCTCACTTCATTCTCACAACAATCTATTAAGGGAGACGGGGTGGGATTTTTATTTCCATTTCACAGGAGAGGAAACAGCAGCTCAGAAAAGTTAAATGGCTTGGCCTAGACCCCTCAGCTACAAAAGGTGGTGTCATGACCCCCGCTTGCATCTCCAGGCTCCTGGGCTTTGAAACCTTCCTCCTACCATGACACCAAGTGGCTTCCTCTGGTGGAACTGTTAAGGGCCACAAGAAGCAGGCCTCTAGCAAGGCTGCTTCCTCAAAGCTGACAAAGGATCAGAGATCTGTGGTGGGAGAATTCAGGGCAAGAGCAGAGGAGTCCCTAGTCTCTCGCTGCCAACTGCCAATCTTCTCATGATATCCACCCAAGGCAGACTAAATGATTCAGATAATTGCTTGAATGGCACTGCTTGCTGAAACTGTTATTTAAAAGATGTGAAAAAGATGGAAAGCCTATAAAAATACCTCAACAATTGCCAGACATTTTGGGTAGAAAAAGTGTTCAAGATATAAAGCTTGTTTCATTCAAAAAAGAATAATTGAGAAGGAGAATTTAAATATTGCTGTCAACTCAAAATCTAGAGCTTATCCTGACCTTGGAGTGTAAGAGAATATGGACAGGATGGAGTAGACTGAAGCAATGGGAGCAACGGTGCCAGGTGGGATGAATTGACTGCCTTCCCCAACCCTGAGAGTCAGGCGTGGGTGGGGGAGAGTGCTGGGAGAATTCTTTTGTCAATATCAGGAGCTACTGTTTGACTGAACTATATCTATAAAGCATTTTGCTAACCTAATGAAAACCACTAGCTAATCACTAAAATAACCCGTTAATCTGTTGAATGGGATCCCTTTCCTGATGAATAGAGACTTTGAAAAATACTGCTTAATCAATGATGATGACTGGACTAATTTTCTACTGCAGCCAATATTTGATTGGATGGAGCTGAAATTTCCTACTTACCAGCCATGGCTGTTGGAAGTAAAGGCACCGGTCTGGTGTTATTTCTGAAAGAGGCCCTACCAGCAAAATCCATGTTTGTGAACTCCTACACAGCTTGCTTTTCAGGCGTATTCTGAAATACAGGTCTTTTCACCAGATGCCTAATTATTTCTTATGTCCAGCCCGAGTGTCATTTGAAAAACAGGCAGTAATGTTTGCCTTTGATTTCGGCGGTTTGTTTTGCAAGACTAGCCCTTCAGTTTTCATTAGAGCCAGTGGCTCTCAACTTTGGCTGCACCTGAAAATTGCTTGGTGAGCTTTTAAAAATTGCTGATACTTGGGCTTCACTCCTGGATGTTCAGATTTAACTGGTTTGGGGTAGAGCCCAGGCCCTGGTATGGTTTTTTTTTTTTTTTTTTGCCTTCTACCTAATTTTATTATTATTATTATTATACTTTAAGTTCTAGGGTGCATGTGCACAACGCGCAGGTTTGATACGTAGGTATACATGTGGAATGTTGGTTTGCTGCACACATCAACTTGTCATTTACATTAGGTATTTCTCCTAATGCTATCCCTTCCCCATCCCCCCACCCCACGACAGGTCCCGGTGTGTAATGTTCCCAGCCCTGTGTCCAAGTGATCTCATTGGTCAGTTCCCACCTGTGAGTGAGAACATGCAGTGGTTGGTTTTCTGTTCTTGTGATAGTTTGCTGAGAATGATGGTTTCCAGCTTCCTCCATGTCCCTGCAAAGGACATGAACTCATCCTTTTTTATGACTGCATAGTATTCCATGGTGTATATATGCTACATTTTTTAATCCAATCTATCATTGATGGACATTTAGGTTGGTTCCAAGTCTTTGTTATTGTGAAGAGTGCTGCAATAAACATATGTGTGCATGTGTCTTTATAGCAGCATGATTTATAATCCTTTGGGTATATACCCAGTAATAGGATTGCTGGGTCAAATGGTATTTCTA